>NW_021703775.1:76842249-76925026 GCF_005190385.1 Monodon monoceros | reverse complement strand
TGGTGGTGGTGAGGACAGCGATGATGGTGGTGGTGAGGACAGCGATGATGGTGGTGGTGAGGACAGCGATGATGGTGGTGGTGATGCTCAAGGCCTCATGGCTGGAAAACAGTGGAGTCAGGTTTTGAACCTGAGACTGCCGGCTTGTGTTGTTTCCACTCCCCCTACACCGTCCTACACTTTAGCAAAGGGCACTGGAGAATATTTAGCAGAAATAGCTCAGACTAAATTGAAAGCAAAATGTTAAAAAGCAATTTGCTTTACCACTTGCATTTCAGGGGAGCTACATCAGCTCATCAGCAGGAAGGTTGGTGGCAGTGGCCCTTGATCGGGGCCTGAGGCTCTGTATCATTCATTTGAAATTAAAAAAAAAAAAGAAAACATAAGATCTGAAAAGCCCCACAACAGCTTCTCGGCTCACAGAACACTCTACTAAGGTAAACTTTTTTTGTATTTTTCTTTTGTGGGGGCAGTTTTCTCAACTGCCTTTCCCACCTCTTTGCTCTGTTCATTCTGTTCCCTGTCCCTGTAACTCCTCTATCTCTGAGTCCATCCTTCAAGATCCAGCTCAAGCCCCACCTCCTCCAGGAAGCCTTCCCTGACCACCTGGTCCACAGGGATGGCCTCCCCCACTGTATCTGGGTGCCCACTTGGCCAGGAGTACGCACTCTGTGTGAAGTGGGACTCCTTTGCACGTGTGCATTAAGTCCTTTCCTGGAAACTGTACCCAGGACTGGAGACCTGCCCCATATCCCCTTGTATTTTTTATTGTATTTTGTTTTGACTATGGGTGATCCTTATTTAATTTTGATAAATCCACATCTCCATATGCTCCTTGAGGCCTGGGGCCCTGAAACTTACCTTCTATTCTCACCGTTGTAGGTGACAGCATCTTATCACAGTGCCCAGATCAGGGAGACACATTCAATCATTCAGTCTTCCGATGACCAAACAAGCAGGGGCTCAAGACCTACCTCGTGCAGGCTCTAGGGGAACAGAGATGAGGGAGCCAGTTTCGTTGGGGCAGGTGGTGCCTGGTAGGAGAGGCAGCTCTAACACAAATAATTTCAACATGCTAAGTCGTGGGGCAGAGGTGGGTGTTTGGCAGCAGCGAACTCTGGCCAGGATATGGGAGAGCTCGTGTGAATTTGTTGTCAGAAAAGTAGGGAAGGAGGCCTCAGGTAAAGGAACAGCTGGTGCAAGTGTATTTTGGCCTTTCAGGAGCCTAATAGGATTAGGCGGTGATAAACTGGAGGATGTGCTTGGACAAAGAACGGGCAAGAAGGCCTCAGAGGATTTGGTCAAATAACTCTAGGTGTCGGACTGGGTTTCAGGATTTTCGGCAGGGTGTGTAGTAAGACGTGTGTTTTAGAACATAGGTTAGAGCCTGCTTCCACCGTTAATCTGATTTGATAAGGGCAGAAGCCTCTGCTGACAGCCAGTATCTGAATGTGAGGAGCAGGCTGACGAAACACTCCCTAGGCAGCGACCAGAGCATAGGATGCGAACGCAGCTTGGTTTGAAACGGCTATCTGTGTCCTGCTCTGGGAGCGAGACCCCATTTTGTGCCCCTCCGTCCTCCCAGGAAGCTGTCTGTCCTGGCGTAAGCTCCACCTCCAGTACTTTTGGGCTTGCAAACCCCTGCTCTCGTCCACCACAGGCGGCTCACAGCTTTCAGCAGAGGATTACTTAGAAAAATAAGTTAATGACTGTCCTCGGAGCAGGCGAGGCTTGCTGGAAGAAGCAGGCATGCCCAGAATTCATTTCCCTCGAGTCTGATGGGGGTGGGTTGAGAACACGCGTTGCAAATTCCAGTCTAGGAAAAAAAGAAAGAACTCTTCACCCAGTCAAAGCAGCATCATTAGGAGTAACGTGTGGGGACAGGGCATCGTTTAAAAATATAAAAGCAGCTGTGAGCATCTTCTGAGCGTGGCAGGGTATCTGGGTGGCAGACCCACCTGTGGAAATGAGGATGGGCTGTCGGCTGTGTTGTTCTTGGGGTTAATGGATCCGGGGCCCCGCAGGAAACGGCTGGGGCTCCAGTGTGGAGGTGGAATGGGGAGACAGGGATGGGGCGGGGAAGGGAGGTGGGGAGTCGGGAAGGGACAGAGGGACGGCAGAGGACAGGCTTGCTGGCTCTTTTTAGTCAACACCAGAGACCACCAACGGACCCCAGTTCCAGCTGGCTTCCTGCTCCTTGCCCCAGGCCAGCCCCTCTGATGCTCTCCTAAGGACTCTGAAGGCGTCTATACTCATTTATTCACTCAACGCACACTTGATGTCCCAAACTTCCCACAGGGCTAACAGAATAGAAGGACACAAACCTCTTTGCCAAATGCTCTCTCTGAAACCTGCAAAGTCTGTTAGGGACACCAATTGCTATGAAAAAAACATAGAGAGAAACACAAGTCGGGGGAGTATGTTGCTAACTTACAGCCTGTCCCTGTCCTGGAAAAGCCCCAGGACATCAAGGTGACTGAATCAGCTGGTGTTCTGGGACCAACCAGGGAGACCCAGGACGGGCACATGTGGAAGGAAGAAGACAAAGATGGGTGGGGCTTCCCTGGTGGCGCAGTGGTTGAGAGTCCGCCTGCCGATGCAGGGGACACGGGTTCGTGACCCGGTCCAGGAGGATCCCACATGCCGCGGAGCGGCTGGACCCGTGAGCCATGGTCGCTGAGCCTGCGCGTCCGGAGCCTGTGCTCCGCGACGGGAGAGGCTACAGCAGTGAGAGACCCGCGTACCGCAAAAAAAAAAAAAATATATATATATATATATATATAAAATAAAAAAGAGGACAAGGATGGGAAAACAGCCATGCCCTGCTTGCCCTGAGCCGGCCTTCACACGCATTGTTTCTCATCTTTAAACTAACCCAGGTGACTGCTGCTCTATGTAGGTGGTGGGACAAGGTATCAGATCCCACCCCACTTGTGGAGACGACTTTGCAAATGTCAGGGTTATGTTTTACTTGTAAGAGGTCAATTATTTTCAAATAGAAGAAAATTGAGGCTCAGAGAGATTAATTTCCTAAGTCATAGCTAGTAAGTGGCAGGGTTGAGATCTCGAACCCTCTGGTCTGACTCTGGCCCACGTTTCTCTCCACTGTTCCATGAAGAAAGGGCTGCCTGGATTGAGCCAGAAGGTAAGCTTAGGGGTGCGGGGGAGATAAAGCTGAGGGCGCCCCGGGGCAGCCGGGAGTCTGGCCCGGAAGGCCTGCAGAAGACTTCACTGGGGATGCAGCAGGAATGGGGATTTCCAGGCCCCACCGGAAAGGAAGATCTTAACCGAAGTGTGGGTTCCGGCAGTCCCCTGAGTCTCATGAGGCCCCGCGTCCTTCCTCCCTGGCCCGGCCGGAGACTCTGCTTCCGAAACCGGGAGTTCCTGAGGGATAACAGCCGGGAATCGTCTGCCGAGAGTTGTATGCAGAGAGAGGAAAACAGAGGTAGAACTGGACATGGTGTAAAGAGATGACTTAATGCTTTCCCTGGTCTTCTCCTCAGGGCTGGCTGACCCGACTGCCTGGTGGGAGGCCTCAGCCCTGGAGAAGAACTGCTGAGATGTTGCCTCTCCTGCTGGAGATCTGGTTCTGAGGTTCTCTTGCGTCCCCGCCCCCATCTAGGCTCCCTGGAATTGGGGCCGAGTTCACTGGGGCTGCCTCACTGACCCTCACCTACATCCCCCATCCCCCCTGCAGCTCTGTCACCAGCTGTTTCACAGGTAACATGGAGGCTACCAGCAGGGCCCGGCCTCTTAACCTCCTCTGGACCTTTTCACCTATTTCACTGCAAATCCATGCTTTCAGATCTAGCACGTGGATCTGACCACGCACTGATCAACCTGGGGTCCCTTTGTGGCTGCGGATCCAGGGTACAACCTCAGCTCCATTTTCTACGGTCAGGAGCCACCTGGCCTGGCTCCTCCTAGAGCCCACGTTATAGCCCAGCGCCTCCCATGTACGTACGTAATCTTCGGTGGTAAATATTTTTTTACCTACTGTTACTCTTTTGAAAGTTTTTGGGAAGTGGAAAATGAGGATGCAGGAGGGCATCACAGGAAACCTGTGTCAGAGATGGTAGTTTCCCTGATCGTGAAGGGTCTTTTGTGCCACATGAAGGAAGTTTGGAAGTGCTTCTATAGGCAATGGGGAGCCATCAAAGACTTCGGAACCAGGAAAAATGTGCAGAGAGATAAGTAATAAGCGTATCAATGGTTTATTTCACTGATGACTATAACAGAGTGCTAGGAAACAGATCTTTAAACACCTCCCTCTGAACTTACACCAATAAAGCTATTCTTGTGGCCTCTTTCTTGCAGGGAGGATTTGGGGTGGCCTTCTCCGAGCAATGTACCTGAACGTGCACTGTGGTGACTGTCCCAGGACTCTGCAGTGTGTTGCATCGTGTCCAGGGCATCGGGAGAAATTGTCAGAACCGCCACCAACATTATTCCTCGGGGAGGCAGAATACGCAAAACAGACAAGGGTCCAATTCTGACTCTGCTGTTTGCTGGAGGTGACCTTGGGAAATCCCGGCGTCTCCCTGAGCCTCAGTGTCTGCATTTATAAAGTGGGGATGATGACGCCTTCCCCACAGAGAGTACACGAAATGCTGTATATGAAGCAGTTGGAATATAGCGGGAGCCAGTAGGAGCTACTTGCCATCAATCCCCATTCCAAAGTGACAGCTAGAGGCTGGGAGAAAAGCCATACACACAACATCAAAAAAAAAAATTCCTTGGGGGAAAAAAAAAAGAGAGAGAGAAGAGACAGGAGCATTGGAGAGGAAGAAAGGAATTAGTGCTGTCAACAGCAGGTCAGTTTGTCTTAAAACCTTTCAAATTGTGGAAAGAACTGAGAAATGTATTTCCTGGGGCAGGAGGCAGGGGGCTGAGGGGGCCTTGTGCCGACTGCCTGCACGGGCAGCTGAGGGAACATTCCAGAGGGAGGGGAGCCTGGTGTTTGGGAAGCCTTGACAAAAAGGTGAGCCAGTGGCCACAGGCTACAGCCCTACTGCGAGCAGGCAGGGTGAGCCCAGGAAACGGGGGCAGAAGAGGCGAGAGAGGCGTGATGCAGCGTGGATGAACCTTGAACACACTATGCTCAGTGAAAGAGGCCAGACGCCAGAGAACGCATAGTGTGGGACTCCAGTGATAGGAAATGTCCAGGAGGGTCAATTCCACAGAGACAGAAAGTGGATTAGTGGTAGCCTAGGTGAGGGGGGTTGGAGAGAGATGGGGAGTGACTGCTAACACGTGTGGGGTTTGTTTTGGGGGTGATGTTCGAAATTGATTGCAGGGATGTTTGCATAACTCTGCGAATGTACGAAAAACCACTGAGTCATGTATTTTAAGCGGGTGGATTGTATCGTATGTGCATCACATCTCAATAAAACTGTTACAAAAAAAAAAAAAAAGGAAAGAGACTCACGGGAAAGACGTACACCACTTTGTGTATTTGTCTTAGAGACACAGCAGGTTCAAGGAAAAAAGCTCCAGGACATTGTCAAGCCCAACTGCCCACTTTCCAGAACAGACGGCTGAGCCCCAGACATGCTGGGTGACTCGCTCGTGGCCCCAAAGCAGAGGGAAGGGCAGGACTACATACTAGCCCTCCTGTGTGCCAGGCCCACCTGTGCTGGTGCTTTGCATAGTCACCTACGTGCGGTGTTCGTCACGTGAGAAATGACCTTAAAATTCAGGTGGCTCTGTTGGTTTAAATCTCCATATCTCCCAAGAGAGTTTTGGCTGTAGTACAGTAAAAAAAAAAAAAAACCCTAAAGCCCACCTTAGGCTTCTTCCTCCTAAACTCTCTAGAATAGATAGGTGTTAGGGCCAAGGTCCAATGGTGATGGAGCCAGAACAAAAGGCCCCTGGGCTGAGGTGAAGAGGGCTGGATGTGTAATTTGGGGCATGACATCTAAACGGGCCTTCAGAGATACCTCGGCTGAATCTACTTTGAAATATGTGGTGTGTGAAGCACAGAGGGGGGAGGCAGTTTCCCCAGGGTCACACAGCAAGTCAGCAGTGGTGGAGCTGAGTTAAGAACCAGGCCTTTGGACCCTCTATCCAGTGCTCTTTCCATGGCACCCTGTGGCCGTCTTCAGGCCCAGAGGGGACAGGGAAGGAGGGCGGGGGCTGCTGTCTGTGCTGGGAAGGTGGAGGGGCTCCAAACACCCCAGGCCGGGGGACCAGGGGCCCCATGCTCAAGGGAAGTGCAGTCCGTGGGAGACAGAGGAAGAGCTCTAGCAGGGAAACGGATGGAGGGGAGAGGAGTCCAAGAGGCTGGGTCCCTCTGAGCTCTCTGGTTCCTAAAGGGTGGTCCCGCCTTTGGGACCAGGGAAGGGAGGCTGCCGATAAAAACCCGAGCAGCACGTCACCTTAGACCTGCTCGGGAGGTGATGGGCAATGCTTCTGGATGGTTCTGCTCAACTTTCCCACCTCAGAGAAGGAAGGGGAGGTGCTGTCCCACGACCAGGAATGGCTTGGGGGTAGGTTGGCTGTGACCTGGGTCCCAGTCTTCGTCCTGCTTCTGACTCACCGTGACACCTTAGGCAAGTTCTCGCTCCGCACTGGGCCCTGCCCTCATCAGCGGTAAAATGAGAGTAAGACTCGTGCCCGTTCTTCTGAGCACTGAGGGTCAGCTGAGACCATGTCTGGGAAATCTGTGCGCTGCTCTGTTGTGACTTTATGACAGGTTTGCTGCATGCGGGTTGTGCCCTGGCTGCAAAAACACATTTCTGACACCATGGAGGTTTCTGTGCCAGGTCCCCGTGTTGGAAACAAGGTCCACATGGGGGAGGGGAGAGCATCTCTCTGGAGGGAGAATGTAAGTTCAGCCACCTGGGAGTGGGATCTGGGCCCCCACTCACGATGGCAGCCCACCTCTCCTGAGAGCTTGGCCCCATCAGGCCCCTAGAGGGGTCAGGAACACACACGGCACGGAAGAGGGAAGGCAACTAACCTTATCCATCATTTAGCCCTCATATTCTCCATAGCCATGATGACTCCCATTCTAAATTCTACACAAACCTGTATTCTCAAAATGAGAATGCCAAGGCTCAGAGAGGTTAAGTGATGTGTCCAAGGTCACTGGGCCAGTGGGGAGAGGCTGGGATAAAAACCTACGTCTGTCCAAACCCGAGTCCCACCGCCTTTCTGCCCAGAGCAGGGGGTACTGGAAGTGCTGCTCGCTCACAGTCTGATTTTGTTCAGGGCTGGCTGTGAGCCAGGCCTCTGAGTTTACTGAAATGTTCTGAGAGTTGCTGGGGGAAATGGAGCTTTGAACTTGCCTCATATAACACGGGCTGGTTCTCAGGATCATAAACATGTTTCTGAACCTAATTAAAGAGTCTCGTGAAAAGAGGGAGAGCAGAGCTGAGACATGACGGTCCGTCTAAAATCTCCCCGTGGGCCAAAACGGGAGCTTTGCTTTTTCCCAGACTTGGGGAGAACCAGCCCGCTCCGGGGCCAGAGAGTTAAGAGGCTTTAGAAAGAAGAAAAGGCTCTTTTACAGTCCTGGCTGGGGACCCGGGCTGTACCGGGGAGGGAATGTAGGAGGCGTAATTGGGGCTTGTAAAACATTTCCAGACGAAATCACTTAGTGTGTTTTGGAGAGTAAAAGGCAACAGTCCACATAATCCGTAAATTCGGGCAGTTCTCTACAGAGTCAACAGAGCCGTATCAGGGGACCCGAAGGATGGCTGGACCAGTGATCGGTGTGCAGTGATGGCTGCAGGTGGACTTTATTCTGAGCGTGGGACCCCTGAGCCGCCAGACACTGCTCCCTCGCTGTGTGACCTTGGGTGGGTCACTTAAGTCTCTGAACCTCAGTTTCCTTGTGTGGAAAGTGGGGATAAAATGATACCAACCTCACAGGCTTGTTGAGAGGCTTAAATGTGGGACTCTATGCTAAATGGTTAACACAGTGCCTGGCACACAGGAAGTACGCGTATAAATATTTGCTGTCATTATTCTGCTGCCTTGGGAATGGGCTACGACCGGCTAGGGCAGCGCTGTGGTCCCTGCGGAATAGTGCACACCTGTGAGAGTCTCTAGAGCTGGAGCCATCGTGTCCTTCTTGAGCTCTTCCTCCCATTTTTGTCCTTTCTGCCAGTATTGGTCGCTCCCATCAATTTCCAACAGCCCCCTGGGACTGATTGCTTCATGGAGCCAGCCCTTTCCTCTGACGATGCCCTGTCCCTCTCAGCATAACATTGAAACCTCGGGGCCATTTACCCTGAGTTTACTTTCTGCCTTACCTCCAGCCCTCTCCCTCTGTGGCTGTGACAATATGCCAAATGTTTCCAGTTTCCCCTCCTTCTGGGTAAATGATAAATACTGCACTTCCTGGCTCCCTTGTGGTTGGCTGGGGAAAACAACTCGTTTTGGCCAACGAATTGTGAGCAGAGGTACCTATGGGCTGGAGTGCTTTTTCCTTCTGCCATGACAACTGGGGGAATGTTCTAAACCAGGCGTCAACAAACTTTTTCTGGAAATACATTCAGGTCTGTGGGCTATATGATCTCTGTGGCACTTCTCAACTCTACCATTGCCATGTGAAAGAAATCATAGGTAATCCACAAGTGAACGAGCATGACTGTGTTGCAATAAAACTTTATTTATAAAAACAAGCAGCAGGTTGGGTTGGCTCATGGACCATAGTTTGCAAACCCTTGTCCTAGACCAGGTTGCCCAGTAGAACTTTCTGCAGTGATGGAAATGTTCTATAATATCTATGCCATCCAATATGGTAGCCACTAGCCACTTGTGTCTATTGAAAATTACATAGCCCGAGGTGGCTACTCCTACTAGAGTGGACGGGCAATTCTGGGCAGTGGCTCTTCTTTCAGTGAAGGTCCTGGAGTGAAGATGACATGAAGGGCCACAGCGGACGTGTAGCCTGTCCAATTCTTGACCTTATAAACAACTGAGATTTGGGGGATTTCGTAATGATAACGTAATCATTCCTAAGTAATATACCCCTCACTGTCACCCCCGTACCTATCATACATATTTCATCCGCTTTCATGTGAGCATCCCAGGCACATCCAGGCTTCCAGGCCTTGGTTCATACTGTTTGCTCTGCCTGGGATACCCGCAACTGTCCCTTATTTCACTGGCATGTGCTGTCTCAGGGTTTACAGTTCAGCTCAGATGTTACCTTCTCTTGGTGGCTTTCTGATAGCTCTCCACACCACCTCCATGCAATAAGGATCACCTGCAATTTTCTTAGGACTCTTTGCAAGTATAATGCAAATATAATGTTGTTGTAACTTATCTTGTGTTTTCCACTAGACTGTGAGCTTTTGGAAGAGCCCCCATCAGATCATTCTTCAACATCTTCATTGTGACCGGCATAAATTTTGTTCAGTTGAATTTAATATACACCAAACCTAGCCCATGGTGACCTTTCAGGTCCTTAGTGACTTTCTCTGGCCCTGGGTTCAGCTTTGGACCATTTCCCCCATCTTCTTCTCATTCTTCTGGCCACAGTGAGACATCTCAGACTCTACAATTCAGCAATGGTGATGGTGGAGCATGAGGAGAAAGAGAGGAAAATAGACACGTATTAGTCTTATCTGGTAGTAGTATAAAAATATCAATTTGAGGGCTTCCCTGGTGGCGCAGTGGTTGAGAGTCCGCCTGCCGATGCAGGGGACGCGGGTTCGTGCCCCGGTCCAGGAAGATCCCACATGCCGCGGAGCGGCTGGGCCCGTGAGCCATGGCCGCTGAGCCTGTGCGTCCGGAGCCTATGCTCCACAACGGGAGAGGCCACGACAGTGGGAGGCCCGTGTACCGCAAAAAAAAAAAAAAAAAAAAAATCAATTTGATATTTTACAAAACATTGAATCTACGGTAAAGAGCAATTGTGACTACAAACAAAGACATAGCCCTGCTAATGGCTTGCAGGGCTGGTCGTAAGTTATCAGAGTTGGTATACCACCAAGCTGGGACATGTCTGGGAGGCTATGTCTTTCAAGGCCTTACTCTTAAAATTTCTTTTCAACGGGGTATCACTTGTCAAAAATACATTTATCCTTTCAATCATTTTCATTCTATCTGACAAAAGATGTTAGTGTTTTGGTTTTCTGTACAAATGTGGTAACATCACCATCACTACCCCTTGCATTTATGCATCTCTTTGCTGTTAACAAAACACCTGCCACCTGTGTCACTGTGAGCCTCCCAGTAGCCTAGGGGAGAAAGCAGGGCAGTATTTACCAACTGCATTTTACTCATGGAGAAACTATAGCCCAGAGCAGGGAGGTCATTTACCGTCCGTCACAGCAGCTGGGGCCAAAATGGGAACTTGGACTCCAAGCTCTTAGAACAGGCGTCTCAGCCCTCAGACACGTTCCAGTCTGATGGCCACGATGACCCTGTGCCCCTCCATCAGCACTGCCATCAGCCCCATGCTGGGAGGTTGGGGCAGACCTGCAGGGCCCTCGCCTAACCCTGAAGGCATAGGAATTCCACATCCTACCCCTCTGGGAGAACTTTAGCCAGAGAAATTTAGGTCTTCCTTATTACTTTTTGAGAAGTGTGGCTTGATTCATTGGGAATCTGATAACTAGAAGTAATCAAATTATTTAAAATGAATTTGAGAATTTTGGGAGAAATACTGCAAGGGGAGTAATAGACCTAAACTTCTTTCAGTACCAGGAAGACATGTTTTAGGAAACTCTGCGTATCCAAGGGGTCATTCCTAGTCTCCATTAAGTTTTATTCTCCCTAAAGTAGCAAAAAAAAGAAAAAAAAGAAAAGTGTTGCTGCAGATTCTCTTAGAGGTAAATTATTCTCCTCATGGGGGCCTCACCTGGTGGTGATGGGGAAGATGCCAGGGGCTACCTCTCTTCCCAGCTGGCTGTCTTTCCCATCACTCTTTATCCTCATTTGTGTTCCCTACCCTTAGCGCTCCTTCCACTCCCCCACCCTCCACTAAGAGCAAGAGGAAATTGACAAATGCATCATTATACTAGGATGAACTGCGATAACATTTCATTTTGAGGACTGAAGAGTCCGAGGTGGTAGACATAGTAAAATGTGTACTGAATTCTTTTCAGGGTTACTGTGCAGGTTATGAAATCCCTTTTGGTCACTTATGGGCAGTTGGCCTCCTGAAATGTCCATTGTCTAAATAGTTCTACTAAAAATGGAAGAAACACTTACATGAGCAATAAATAAATGAAAATATTCAATATGGGTGGAAAGAGGTAAGACATACACATGTACATTATAAATTGGCATAGTATTAATTGGAGAATAGTGTGGTTGTATATACTTCATATGTTACATAACAATATGTATGTCAAAAGAAATAAAAAATTGTATTCATAAAGATATTAATGAAAGTGTTTCCACAAGAGCAAAAAGCTAGAAATGATTGAAGTGGGTTATAGTAGGAGAACGACTTAATAAGTTATAGTATACTGTTACCATTTAAATAATAATTACGAGGATTATTCAGACAATAGTCTTCAGACCAGAAATGTTAATGACAGAGGTATGTGCAAATACTAGACTTCAAGTGGGATGACCGAATTTATGAAAAATGTTATCTCCATGTGAATCAGGATCAGAAGAAAAAAAATGTAAAAACGAAAATAGTATGTTAGGAATGGGAGGGTGGGTAAATATATATATATATATATATATATATATATATATACTTCTATTTTTAATACTCTGATTTCCTGAGATTCCTTGTCAGTGTACCAAAAACCAAGAAACCACTTGTCTACATTATGATCTTTGAATGAAATCGTTTGAACATGAAGTATATTAGATCTGATTCCTTAGGGTTTATGAAATAGTCTTAGCAAAAAAAAGAAAAAAAAAACTAATGAAGATTTTTATATGAAAAGTGCAAAGAATAGCAAATATTTGTCTTCTACCTAACTCTGTCAAATCCAAATATTTTTCTATACTTGTTTCATGTTTAAAAAGAAGTAGAATATTGTAGACATAACTGAAGCCCCCATGGGGACCTGCAAGAGAAGATTTTTGCTTGTTTAATGTCTATGTTTTGGGCAGATCTCACCATGGACAGCTCAACTCTGTGCCATGTGGCATCACCTGGGCTGATTCAGCTGCACCTGGAGAATCCATCTCAAGAGGGCTCATTCACATGTTGGCCAGCGGGTGCTGATGGTTGCTTCCTGGGCCTCTCCGTGGGGCAGACTGGGCTTCCTCACATCACGATGGCTGGGTTTCAAGAACAAGCATACCCAAAGACTGTGGGTGGAAGCTACCAGTTTCTCTTGGTCAAGCGGTCATAGAGCAACACTCAGGAGCAGCAGGTCCCAAAGTCACACTGTAAGAGGAGCACAGGGGATGGCGTCCCTTTCTGTGACCATCCTCAGGAAATACAGTCTCCCACAACACTCTTGCTCTTAGAGGTTTGGATTGTTATCTAAAGCCACTGGGGAGCTGTGACTAGATCAATCCCCCATGTAATCATTATGTTCATGATTCCTGAATGTTTTTGTGCCCCAGAAATGAAGCTGACTTAACCCCGGATCGATTTCAGAGGACGCATATGGCCACAGAGCTGACTGGCCATAGTTTCAAAAATAACTTCATTTCAGATAGGCTGACCCAGCTTTCCGTCAACTCTACAACTATTGTACGTTATGTTACCTGTAGGCATGTGTACCTATGTGAAGTTGGACCCCTCAGCTGGAACACTCCCTGTCTCCCACAATCCCATTCATTACTTTGTCCTCTTAAGTCCCTCTGATACCCAGTCCCCTGTCTGCCTGCTGGGTGTGTCTCCCCCAAAACTCCCAGCTTCACTCTTGTTTATTTCCCCTCCGAGAGAGGCGGGTGCAGCTGAGCAGTTAAGACTACACCCTCTGAGGCTGGAATCCTTGAGGTTAACGCCTGGTTTTACTGCTTAAGTGTGCGTTGCTTTGGACAAATAACTTCCCTGCACTCAGTTTTCTTATTTATAAAATATATTATAAAATGAGTTTATAATAATAGCACCTTACAGGGTTGTCATGAGGATAAAGTTGATACACTCAGACCAGTCCCTGGCGTTGACTTTTAGTATCATTTCAGTGCATCTTCATAGCCTCTTTTGGATCCTAACCCAGGCTTTCCTTCTATCTATGTTCTCATGTCTCTTCCAGAGAATAGATTCCATGCCATGTGACTTTTTTTCTTATTTAAAATGTGTAGATTTTTTTTAAAGTAATAATCTTTCACATTTGTTTCATATCATTATTTATAAGATAATTTCATAGCCATTATCATGTTTAATCTTGATACATATCTGTGGTAGGTAGAATTCTAAAGTAGCCCCCCAGAAAAAGAAAACATAGTCCCCCAAATCCCTGTTCCTGACGTGTACACCCAGCATAATGCCCTCTGATTATGACGGCTTTTGATCCGACGGTTAGGTTACATTATGACACATATATGTTATATGGCAGAATTGACGTTAAAAAAGGGAGGTGATCTGCGTGGGACTGACCTAATCATGTGAGTTTTTTACATCTGAGTCTAGAGGTCACGGAGGGTAAGTCAGAGATTTGAAGTGTGAGAGGGACTAGCCATGAAGAGGGTTCGCCATTGCTGGCTTTGACTGTGGAGGGGGCCAGGTGGCAGGGAATACCAGTGGCCTCTGAGGGCTGAGAGTGGTCCCTGGCTGACAGCCAGCAAGGAGCGTGGACCTCAGTCCTACAACCACAAGAAGTGGAACTCTGAACTCTGCCAACACCTGGTTTGGAGAGGACCCCAAGCTCCAGCTGAGAACGCAGCCAGCTCACATCTTGATTTCACCCTTGCAAGAACCTGAGACGAGAGCCCAGTCATGCTGTGTCTGGACTCCCGACTGACAAACTGTAGGCGACAAGTAGAAGTTGTCTTAAGCTGTTAAGTTTGTGGTGATTTGTTACATAGCAGAAATAACTGTATTAGTTTCCTAGGGCTGACATAAAATATCACCACAAATTTGATGACTTTAAGCCACAGAAATGTACTCTCTCCCAGTTCTACAGGCCAGAAGTCTGAAACCAAGGTGTTGACAGGGTCGTGCTCCCCCTGAATGTTCTGGAGAAGAACCTCCTTTTCCCTTCCAGCCTCCGGTGACTCTGGGTGTTCCTTGGCTTGTGACTGCATCACTTTAATCTTTGCCTCCTGTTCTCACCGCCTTCTCCTCCTCTTTATCTATGCCTCCTCCTGTTCTGTCTCGTATAAGGACATTTGTCATTGAATTTAGGGTCCACCCATATCAAGAGCCTTAATTTAATTACCTCTGCAAAGACCCTTTTCCCAAATTTGTTCACACTCACAGGGTCTGGGTATTAAGATGTTGGGCATATCATTGTGGAGCCACCATTCAATCTTCTGAAACAACTAAGACAGAAGTAGGTCTCCGTATTAACTAAGACAGAAGTAGGTCTCTTTATCACTCTTTTTTCAGAGAGGAAACTGCAGAGGGAATGGGCAAGTGTAGATCTTCCAAGTTGAAGTCCTGTAGATTCCCCACTACACCACAGATGCCTGTTTCTTCAACAGCACAACATTGGACAGACAACAGTGCTGATAAATATCTGTGGATTAATTGAAATTCCAAATTAGTCATGAGTGAAGTTCAGAAAAGGATTATACTGTGTTCAGAAAAGGATTCAATATTGAGAAGGAAATTATGTCTTCTGAATCTGCCTAAAGAGAGTATTTTCATGTGAATATTTTCATTCTTGATTAAAATGATTAAGAGTCCTTATGAAAGGAGAGGCTTGGAAGCTTTCCAAAGAGACACCATCCCATATGGATTAGAGATAAGAGATGGAAGGGAGAACATTCTGCCTAGTGCAGTCTGGAAGCAAACTGACCTGCGATTGAATGCCAGCTCTGTCACTTCTCATCCAAGTGACCCTGGGTAAGTCAGGTAATCTTTGAGTCTCTCTTTCTGAACTATGGTTACAACAATATTCCTATCTCACCATGGGTTTTTAAAGACAATCTGAGGTGATGGTAATAAGAACGCTCACTGAGGTGGTAAATACTAGGCGGCTTACACATATTAAGTCGTTTAAACCTCACAATCACCTTAAGAGGTCAGTACTTATTCCCATTTCACAGATGAAGAAACTGAGGCACATAGTGGTAAGTTCGAGAAGGCACCTTCTTAACATAACACTGTACTAACTGTGTCAGTTAGGAGTTCCTTTAAAAAGCAGAACTAGGGGCTTCCCTGGTGGCGCAGTGATTGAGAGTCCGCCTGCTGATGCAGTGGACGTGGGTTCGTGCCCCGGTCTGGGAAGATCCCACATGCTGCAGAGCAGCTGTTCCCGTGAGCCATGGCCGCTGAGCCTGCACGTCCGGAGCCTGTGCTCCGCAACGGGAGAGGCCACAGCAGTGAGAGGCCCGCGTACCGCAATAAAAAAAAAAAAAAAAAGCAGAACCACCGTAAGGAAGATAGATAAGAACTTCAAAAAAAATTAGTAATTAGACTTTATTAGACTTTATGTAACTGTGGGAGCTGGTCAAGCAGTCTGGGTGCTGGGCTTGACCCCAACAGGGCCAGGAGGGATGGATGTGATGTAGGAGAGAATAAGGCCAAACTGGAACCGGCAAGGAAAGTAGGTCCGTGTCTCAGCCTCACTGCTCCATCCTCGGTGACACAGGTGACCTGCAGGGTTAGTTGGTGTCCTTCGCCACATGCCAGCACGTGCATCTGACCCGGGATTGCTAGAGGCTGGAGGAGCTGCTGCCGCCCCTGGCCACCAAGATGGACGCGCAGATCAGTGACAGAGCGTGGGAGCAGCAACAGTGTCTGGTCCCACCGCCTTCAGAGCCAAACAGAATGGCTGGGCTTTCATCCACCTTCCAGATCTCCTGAAAATGTTTTCTGTAGACAACCCTAAATCTGAAGTGTGTAGGGAGGAGAATGCTGGGAAATGCAATCTCAGCTCTGCTAACCTGACACGGGACAAACTCTCTAGCTACTCAAATATGAAAGCACCCAGAAGAGTGCCTGGACCAGTTAGTTCTTTCCTTAGGGCTTGGTAAGTATCAGCTCCTTTCTCTTCTGTCATTCTTGATTGAGGAACAATGGATGAGTCTCTCAATCCAGAAGTGTTATTGTGAATAAGGTTCTAAAGACCAGGGCAGACAGGAGTCAATGATGGTAGAAGGGATGGTGGAGGGGGGGATGGGGTCCAGCCTCCTCTTAATCTCTCATCTTTCTCCCTAACCCCTCAAATAAACCTGCCATAAATATGTAGGTGACACTTCAAGGCAAGTCTCTCGGTCACCCCCTTACCCCCCAACAAACTGCTACCTCTTACCCCTCCTAGGCAGAAATTCAATAATGCCTCTGTTGAATGGATAGAGAAGATGTGGTATGTACACACATGGAATACTACTCAGCCATAAAAAAGAATGAAATACTGCCATTTGCAGCAACATGGATGAACCTAGAGATTATCATATTAAGTGAAGTAAGTCAGAAAGAAAAAGACAGATATCACATGACATCACTTATATGTTGACTCCAAAATATGACGCAAATGAACTTATTCACAAAACAGAAACAGACTCACAGACTTGTGGTTGCTGGGGGGAGGGGTGGGGGACGGATGGATGGGGAGTTTGGGATTAGCAGATGTAAACTCTTGTTTAGAATGGATAAACAACAAGGTCCTACTGTCTAGCACGGGGAACTCTATTCAATATCCTGTGATAAACCGTAATGGAAAAGAATATGAAAACGAATGTATATAACTGAGTCACTTTGCTGTAGAGCAGAAATTAACACAACATTGTAAATCAACTATACTTCAGTAAAAAAAAAAAAAGAGAAAACACTAAAACTGGACAAAAAAATAATGCCTCTGTTGGGTGAGAGCGAGGCTGAGAACTGGACTCCAAGGGGCTGGGTTAGGACAGGTCATGCTCCCTGAAGCAACAGGGGAAAATGGCAGAAGAAGGGTGACCCAAGCTGAGCTCCCTAGAGGACAGCCCAGGTCCTTCATACGGGTAGTGGGCAGGGTCGGGGAGAGCAGAGGAAGGGAGGTTGATGGTGGGCTTCAAGGTCGGGAGCTCAACTAGGTGGTAGCGAGGGCAGGAACAAGCAATGGATTGGGGGTGGGCAGTGAGGGTTCTGCATGACCAACGTGGGACCTGGGCTACCCTCTAGTAGAGGCAGGTGTGGGGCATGGGCTGCACAGGAGCGGTCAGGCTGGCATCAGACCCAAGGCTGTGCCTGGACACCCATACTCCTGGCGGATTGGAGAGAGGACCAAGCCTAGCTTAGTTGGATACCATTTCTTGTTTATTTCTCCAGATCCAGTTCCTGTGCATATTGGGAACTTCTGTGAGTCCTGTCACCGATGATTTCCCCGTGACTATTCCCAAGAAAACACCCAGGCACTACTCTACAGGTTTGCATATATTGTGTCCGCTGCTGCTTTTCATAACTCAGCAGGGTAGGAATTATCACCAGCATTTTGCAGAGGACTGTTAGAGTTTTGGAGCAGTTGTGTGTCTTGTCTGAAGCCGCTCCCTTAGCAAGTGGTAAAGCTGGGATTTGAACGCAGGCCTGTCTGAATTCAAAGCCCCTGTTCTCATCACTTCAAGGAGGACTAAAGAATCGCCTGAAATTTTGGATTTTGAGGTCTCTGAGGCTTCTCCAGCTTTGAAAGCCTGAGATTCTCAGGAGTATGAGGCTGGGTCTTTAAAAATTTTTTTTTTTTCAAATAGTCAACTGGATTTTTTAGGATTTGAGATAGGAGGCGGAGTTGTTTCTTTAAAACTGAAGAAACCCTTTAAAGCCTGTATTCATGATGGTTTTTCCACTTGAAGTTTTTCAATCTCAAATTCAAAGCAAAATTTTAACAATAAACTCTTCCAGAAATAGGTTGCAATCGTCTTTTTGTTATTTTAATTGAGCCACTTTGCAATTATTGGAGTATTTTTTTTTGACGAGCATGCTTTACTTCTCTTGGATGACAATTCTGATTTTTCTTTTGAGAAGGAAAAACAGACCTCAACAGGTGCTTTGGGCCGAAATCACAATGACCCAAGGAGGGGGCGGGTGTGATTAATGGAGCTCCCCGCTACACATGTGGGGTCATCTGTCCTCGTGCTGGGACGCATCCTTGGGGTCCTGGCAGGGAGCGTCACAAACTGATAACCAGGGAGCCTGATATCATCTGGCCTTTTCTCTTTTGACTCCTTATTCTTTATTTTCTGTTTGCTGTTCCATTCATTTGAGCAATTCTGTGTTCAGAAATGGGTCCATGGGACTATTTATCTTTGAAAAAATTTCACCATTTATAACAAGAATCTTTGCCTTTGGGGACCTGGGCATGAGGACCCAGAGTGGGAGGGCTCCTGTGCTGGGTTCTGAGATGACATTCATTCATTCCACAAATACTCATTGGACATCATTTCACCCCAGGCCCTCTCCGGTGCTGAGAGCTCAGCCGGGAAGGGAACAAGTCTCACTGACTCTGTGAGCACACATTCTAATTGAACAGATAAAGTGATCGGGCTTGATTAGAGCTCCAGGTCACTGGCCGCTCTGATTCTCGCTGTCCACAACTGAAGACAGCCCAGAGGTACAGAGCTCACACAGGGAGGGGCATCCACACTGATGGGGTGCCTCCTCCAGGCTGGGGATCTCTCCCTTTCACCCTCACAGCAATATCGGGTGGGAACTGTCATTGCCATTTTGCACATGAGCAAACCAAGGCTCAGAGCCCTGGAACCCCTCGCCCAGGATCACAGAGGCGGCAGGTGGAGCGGCTCCTCAAACTGGGGGCAGGCACTCCTGAACCCTTGCTGAATCCCACGCTCTCAAGTCCCCCTCGCCTGGGTGGAAGAGGGCACAGGGGACATGCTCACATGTCTCAGCCTCCCTGCCCCCCACCCCTCCAAGGCCAATCCTTTGTGGAATACCTGGTCCCTTTGGCAGCAAGCATTCACTTTCTTCTTGAGGAAAGAGGATGCTGTCTTCCAGAACACCTGATGAGATGGGTCTGCTGAAGCCCTGCGGTGGGATGAACACTCTCCCACGTGTTCCTCTCCATCCTGGGGCCTTGGCACTTGCTCAGCTCAGCTGGCAGAAAGGGATCATTAACAACACGAGAGACGAGACGGAGGCAGCCTTAGCGCAGTGATGTGCTGGGAGGTTGCCCATCTTAGCAGGACAGAGCTGAACGCTTGTAGGGATTTCACCCTGAGGCCTGACAGAGGACAGGTTTTTCTCATCCCCGACCCCTTCCAGGCAGAGGGTCTGATACCCTCGGGGTGAAGCCATGGAGTCCAGGGACAGACAGCCTGGCTAGAAACCAGAGGGCAAAGAGGATGGTGTAGGAGACAGGATCCCTTTGGGGAAGGACAGATGCGCCAGGTAGAGACTGGGGGCAGGTCTGGGGCTGGGGAGGCCTGACAGCTGCAGGGTGGTGGCTGACGAGCCTGTGCTTCTGCAGCCTGTGCCCCTCCCCCCAAAGGCAAGGCGCTCTCAACCAGGCTCTGATGAAAAAGCCCTGATTGTTGGCAGGAAAGCTTTTCTCAAACAGCTTCCACAGCAACCGGAGGGAACTGAGAGAAACAGCCCAACGGCTCCTGATTGCTTAGCGAGGGCTGGCTGCCTGGAAGTGACGGCCAGCAGGGAGGGGAGGAAGTGGGGGGAGAGGAAGTGGGGGGAGAGGGGGGCTGTGCAGATTTGCGGTCAGAGTAGAATGAGGCTCCAGGCCTGCAGCCTGCTTCCCTTCTCTTCCCACAACCCTGACTGTCTCTCCATGGGAGAGCATCTCATCGAACATTCCGGATGTTCGACGAAGTCCAAGCTCCGTCCACCGCAACCCCCCAAACACCCTAGGCCCTGGAGTGAGTCTCCAGTGGTCCAGTCGGCCCAGGGAAGAATGGATCTGTGAACAGGCTCAGAGCTAAGTGGCTGGTGGGGCAGCCCAGAGCCTTGGGTACTTGGACAGGTCTAGGGCGCAGGGGAGGGCCAAGACTCAGGGTGAGCGAGTTGCCTTGGCCCAGAGGATGCCGCTCTCAATGGGGAGGGACCCCCTACAGCCTGGGTCTGTGGGTGGGGCTCTTTGCGATCTGGCTCCCATATCCTCCTTGAGCGGTAGCTTCCGGCTATGTTTGGAATCTGGGAGCCTGACTTTTTAAAAATTCCTTTTTGAAAATAAATAATTAAAATTTCAATGGAAGTATAGTTGATTTACAATGTTATGTTAGTTTCCGGTGTACAGCAAAGTGATTCAGTTATACATATATAAATATGTATTCTTTTTCATTATAGGTTATTACAAGATATCAAATGTAGTTCCCTGTGCTATACAGTAGGTCCCTATTGTTTATCTGTTTTACATATAGTAGTTTGATCTGCTAATCCTGAACTCCTAATTTATCCCTTTCCCTCTTTTTCCTTTGGTAACCATAAGTTTGTTTTCTATGTCTGTGAATCTGTTTCCGTTTTGTAAATAAGTTCATCTGGGTCACCTTTCAGATTCCACATATAAGTGATACCATACGGTATTTGTCTTTCTCCTTCTGACTTCTGACTCTAGTTGTATCCGTGCTGCTGCAAGTGGCATTATTTCGTTCTGTTTTATGGCTGAGTAATATTCCATTGTATATAAATACCACATCTTCTTTATCCATGCATCTGTTGATGGACATTTAGGTTGCATCCTTGTCTTGGCTATTGTAAATAGTGCTGCAATGAACATTGCGGTGCATGTATCTTTTCGAATTAGAGTTTTCTCTAGATATATGCCCAGGAGTGGGATCGCTGGGTCATATGGTAGTTCTATTTTTAGTTTTTTGGGTTTTTTATTGCGGTACACAGGCCTCTCACTGTTGCGGCCTCTCCCACTGCGGAGCACAGGCTCCAGACGCGCAGGCTCAGCGGCCATGGCTCACGGGCCCAGCCGCTCCGCGGCATGTGGGATCTTCCCGGACCGGGGCACGAACCCGTGTCCCCTGCATCGGCAGGCGGACTCTCAACCACTGCACCAGCAGGGAAGCCCTATTTTTAGTTTTTTAAGGAACCTCCATAGTGTCCTCCATAGCGGCTGTACCAGCTTACATTCCCACCAACAGTGTAGGAGGGTTCCCTTTTCTTGAAGCCTCACTTTTATGACACTGTGGGCCAGCGTGCTATCTAGAGGTGGACAGCTCCAGGGTGGTGGCCTTCAAGGGGCCCAGCTGATGGCCCCCCAAGTTCTCACGGAGCCTGCAGCTCCTCCAGGTGGTCCCCACTCCTCATTCTCTGGAGAGCGGTCCTGGTTCCAGATATGCCATTTACTCATGACACCCCTCTCCCCCTCGGTTTCCCGAATTGCCAAAGTCTGCCCCAAGCCGGGCTTCCCTCTCCCTTCATTCCTCATTCACATCCAGCACAGTCTCTCTGAACGTCACGCTGGGAAGGCAGCAGGGCCTGGAGAGAAAGCAGGCGGCTGGTTCCATCATTAGATTGCATTGGAGCCCAGTGCCCTGGGCTGAGAAGCCCTTACCATTGACCTCCGTTGAGGCTGGAACCATGTCTGACTTACCTGGGTATCCTTAGTGTCTTGAGCAGGGAAAGCTCAGAGGAGTTTTGTCCATTGAGAGGATGAGGGAAGAGAGTCCCAGGAGGGATGGAGGCCAGCGCGAGCCTCGTCTGCAGGCTGGAGATGTGGTTGCCGGAGGGGGCGATGGGAGCAAAAGTTGGAAAGCTGAGCACTTAGCGGAGCTGATCCTTTGGTGCTAAGCCAGGGGGTGTAAATACCGGCAAAACCCCTTTCCTTCTTTACTCTGTTTAAAGCCAAAGGAAATTCACGGCTTGTAGAACTGCCAGCCCAGGGGCCGGGCCCAGGAAACAACGTTACAAGCTGACATTCTTGTTTGGGTCACTCCAGGGCTGGACCAGCCTCTGACCCTCTGACCCACGGCACCCAGGCCCTGCTGGTGACGCCGGGGCTCCCTCCCCTGGGCCACCTTGCGGAGCTGGGAGCCCGGCAAGCTGGACAGATGGCAGGTCATCAGTCACTCATGTAAACCACTGGGAGGGCCCTGGGCAGATGGTTTCCAGGACATTTAGTTCCCAGAAAGGTAGGTTTCCATGTGGGATGGAAATTCGGAAAAGCCCACAAATGACCTGGTAAGAGCAAGAGCCTGGGGTTGGCCAGGAGGACAGGGTTCAAAAGCTGGCTCTGCCCGCCGGTGACCTGGGCTGCCTTGCTGGGAGCCTGGCCTCGGGAGGGTCAGTTTCCTTATATGTAAAATAGGGATCGTGGTCCCCGCTCTAGAGGTTGCTGTGAAGATTAGACGATGTGGTCTGTGTCCAGCCTTTGGCGAAGGGCCAGGTAGCAATCATATTGAGCTTCGTGAAGCCACCGGGTCATACACATGTGGAGCGTGGGGGCCACACCCCTGACCTCTGATCTGCACTTTGCATGGGGGATGGTGGCCCGGGCCGGTGTTGTGCATGGCAGAAGGCAGGGACAGCCAAGTGGCCTGATTTTAGGCTCTAAGAGAGTCTCCAAAGACTGTCTCCTTGAGCCCCGAGTTCACCTCCTCCCCCCAGGACCCTTCTCCTCCACCGTCTCGTTTCATCTTCCCACCCTGTGAGTTACCCATGGCCAGAGGCTTTCACTACATGTTAACTATGGGCTGGGCACTGTGCCTGGTCCTGGGGGAAATAAGACAAAATAGAAGAAAAAGCCCTCCAAGAGCTCACAGAGGAGAAGCCAGCATGCTGTACCAGGGCCTGGGGGCTGGGGGCAGTGGCGGGTAAGCCACTGGTCCCTGCTTGCAAGTGGCAAAGTTAGAATTTAAGCCCACATTGATGTGGTCTCTAGTACAGTGCTCTTAGGTATGTCCCCTATTAAAGGACTCAGGCTTTAATTACGGAAGGAATCTTTTTCTAAGCTCAGCTTGGCTGTTGCTGCGGATGGGACAAGGTCTCCTTGGAGAGGCAGCTTTGGGTGGCCCGGGGTCCCCTGAGTTGTCTCCTGTTGCTCACAGCGTGGCTCTATGGAACCGTCTCTGTGGCAGGGCCCCATACTACTTTCATTCGCTATAAAAAAAAAAAAAAATGCTGGAAGTGGATTTAGTGGTTGTGAAATTTAAAAAGGCAAGTGCAGAGCCGGGAGGCATTTCCTTAAGCACAAAGTAATGAAGTGACTCGCCTGCCCGCCCAGCACGCCGCACATGGTTAGAATTAGCGGCAGCTGCAAAGCCATTCCACAGCCCCGCCGGGGCCCTCCCCGGTGGAGAAGAGTCCCCTCTCCTCTTCTTCTTTTTTTTTTTTTAAAAAAAAAAAACTCCATTTTTTAGAGGAGTTTTAGATTCACAGCAAAATTGAGAGGTAGGTACAGAGGTTTCCCATATACCCCCTGCCCCTACACACCCGCAGCTTCCCTGGTTATCAGCATCGCTCACACAAGGGACACATTTGTTACAATTAATTGTGACAAACCTACATTGACACATTATAATCACCCGAGAAGCCCATGGTTTACATTAGGGTTTGCTCTCAGTGTTGGACGTTCTGTGGGTTTGGACAAATGTATAATGACATGTCTCCATCATTACAGCATCAGACAGAGCAGTTTCACTGGCCTAAAAGTCCTCTGTGCTCCGCCTCTTCATACTTCTCTCCCCCTGGCAGCCACTGATCTTTTTACTGGCTCCACAGTTTTGCCTTTTCCACAGTGTCATATAGTTGGAATCACACAGTGTGCAGCCTTTACAGAATGGCTTCTTTCCCTTAGTAATATGCATTTAAGGTTCTTCTGTGTCTTTTCTTGGTTTGATAGCTAATTTCTGTTTAGTGGTGAATAATATTCCATTGTCTGGAGGTACCATAGTTTATTTATCTGGTCACCTACTGAAGGACATCTTGGTTGCTTCCAAGTTTTGGCAATTATGAAGAAAGCTGCTAAAAACATCCATGAGCAGATTTTCGTGTGGACATAAGTTTTCATCTCCTTTGGGTGCATACCAAGGAGCACAACTGCTGGATCATATGGTAAGAGTATGTTTAATTTTGTGAGAACTGCCAAACTCTCTTCTGAAGTTTGGACAGTGGCTGGACCGTTCTGCATCCTCACCAGCAATGAATGAGCGTTCCTGATGCTCCACATCCACGCCAGCATTTGGTGTTGTCAGCGTCCAGATTTTGGCCATTCTAACAGGTGTTCCCAACCCTCTTCAGAGGCAGGGGGAATCCTTTCATGCAGGGAGCACTTAGGGGACTTAATAGCGCAAAGTATCATCTCTTATTGAAATAAATTACCCCTCCACTCACTCTTTCAATAATTCATTCAGAGTTTCATGTATTAACCCGTCAATATATTTACTCTCCATTCATGTCTCTCACATTTACCCACCATAGGGAAAGGGCACTTCAATGAATAAAACACTCCCGTTTGGAGGAGCTCACACACTTGTGTGGTGACAGACACATAAGTAAAAAATTGCAGTTCAGCAAAATAGTTGCCGTTATGTAAAGATGCACAAAATGCCCAGCAGACATCCTGGCAGAAGGGAAGATCATGGTAGGCTTCAAGGAGGAAGTGTCATTGAAGAATGGGTAGTCACAGATGCAGGGCTCGTCACGGGAGGAACACATACCGCAGTGTGCTTGAGATTTAGGAGGAAAGGCAAAGGGATAAGTGGGAGGCCCTTGACCCTGGGGAAAGCTGGATTAAAAAATTTTATAAGGGCAAGTATCCAATTACAGACATCTCTGAATGCCATGTTTAGGGGTTTGGATCTTGCCTTGCAGGAAACAGGCGCCACTGGCAAGTTTTCACTTCTTCACTTTCCAGGCCAGCGATGAGCACTTGTGCTGGCCATTTAGAGGTGTTTCAGCTCCCCTCGTCAGCGGCCCCTTGCATGAGAGACTCTCTCGTGGTCTCGCAAGACTGTGGACTTTGAGGATTCTTCGCCAAGGCCGGCACCTTCTTGAGGCTGACAGCTCCCAGTTGACTGGAGCGTTGCGCTTCCCAGACCCTCGCCTGAAGTCTCCAGTGCCTTTGGATTGCACTCCTGAGCAGCTCCGTACCTTGAGGACTCCATCTGGGACCTGGCTCCAGGGCTCAGGGGCCCTTCCCCAGGGGGACGTTTGCCAGAGACGTCTGCTCAGGCCAGAGATCAAGACCTCTTGGTGCCACTTGTTGCCTCTTCCCTCACTGCTCCTTAAGACAACACTTGCTGCTGTTTCTCAAGGAAGACACTATGACCCGTAGTGCTTTGGAAACCTTTTGGCAGGTCTGAGCCATTAGGGCTGGACCCAGGTGCCCCCAGGTCCCAGGAGGCCCTGACTTGCCAGTCACAGGTGATGACAGCCCTGGGCGAGGTCTTCCAACCTCTGGGCCTGTGGGAACCTGTATGTTTATATACGCCTGCGTGTGCATGCGTGTATGTACATGTGCACACCTGTGGCATTCCTGAGCCGTGGTTACTACTGACAGGGGCCCATATTTGGCCTTTTCTTTTGTCACCATGTATTTCTGGGACCCTCCTCAAATTAGGGTCAATCAAGTTCATGGCCTGAGGTGGGTGCAGAAAGAATCTATTCTTTCCTTTATTGGACAGCCCTCAGAGCCGGAGTGGCTTTGGCCATTAGCCACTATAGGTACAGTGCCTAGGGTCTATCAGCTTTTTAAGAGCCTATGGAAATGTTTGAGGCCTGAAAAATTTATTTGCTCCCAAATAGGTAAAGAAAACAGCCAAACTGAATTTAACAAGTATTTAATCGGAAGTCTATAAAACAAACAGCTGCAATTCAGTTCTTTTGGAATTATATATGTTGGCAAGCCTGATTGCTAGAGATTAAATGTCTGTGTCCTTCTAAAATTCATATGTTGAAATCCTACCCCACCCTGCAAGGTGATGGTATTAAGAGGTGGGGCCTTTGGGAGGTCGTGAGGTCATGAGGGTGGAGCCCTCCTAATTGGGATTAGTGGCCTTATAAAAGAGACCCCAGAGAGCTCCCTTGCCCCTTCCACCTTTTGAGAAAACAAGAAGTTGGCCATGGAAACAAATTTCTTCTGTTTACAAGCCACCCAGTCTATGGTATTTTGTTATAGCAGCATAAATGGACTAAAACACTGATGATTTCTAGATGTTTTCTTATTTTGAATTATGTCAAACAGTTTCTTTCAAAAGGGGACAGGGTTTCTAAGAGTCAAAGTGGCCAGGCCTATGAAATGCTTAAAATAATTGTCCAGAGTGAAGGATGGGAGAAACAGGGCCAGCTCTGGGCAGGACACAAGCACTGCCCTGCTGGCTTCTCCTTGATGGCTTAGAATGTAGGTAGGTTTCAAACTGCTGCTACTTTCATCACGGTGATTGCTATTAGCACTGTTGTACAGATGTTAGCATATTTGCAAATATATCACCACCCCTGCTGCTGTCACCATCACATCACTGTACAGCCACCACTGCTACCACTGTCACCACCATGGTTCCACCCCATCTTAGCTACTCTCACCCCCGTAACCGAGACTTCTAGACTTACTACCCAACTGTCACCATTGCTCATCCCACTGCCATCTTCACTAGTACTATTGTAACTGACACCATCATTACCCTTAATTGTATTATCTGCTCATATCTAGATAATACTTCCTAGCTGACAAAACTCTTTCATGCCAAGGCACTCATTTGACCGTGCTCACAACCTGGTGAAGATCATGGCTGATGTGGGTCGTCTTGTCTTCGTGCCATTGAGAACCTGGGGCCTCCCAGGGAACTGTTGAGGGAGGGCTGTTCAGGATGTTTAGGTTAAGCTGCATGCCCTTGGCCAGACCCCAGGCCCAGTTCCCAGCCTAAATGCAGGGGATGTTGGCAATCTAGAGGCGCACTTAGCTCTTTGGTGAGCATCAACCATCTCTGCAGCAGTCAGCCGTCTGTGGATCGTGGAGCTCTAGAAAGACCACAGGCCCCAGTGCCCTCCGCTCTGTGGGGCCAATGAAAGAGCACTCAGGTGAAGGCAGATCGCGGACTGCTGGGTGAGCTCCTTGCTGTGACTTGGCCTTGGTTTCATTCTCTGTGCTCCTGTACCTTGGGCTCACTTAAGCAAAACACTCCTCCATGTGTTAAGAGTCCCTGCTCAGTCTGGAGAAGTGACTGCTGGAACTGACACTAGAGCCTGGTGACTTCTCTCCCAAGCAAGGCCTTAGGGCAACAGCCATTGCCCACCAGTCTCCCCCATACAGATCCCCAATTTGTCCAGGCATTAGAAGGCCATGTACATAAGGGGAAGTCAGGCCCTTCCACAACCCCTAGGAGAGAAGCTTGATTAGTCTAAGAACCAACAGTGCTAATTCTATTTCCCTGACCAGTAATTTTTTTTTTTTAAATGTTGAGCCTTCTTTTAATTTATTTATTTTTATTTTTGGCTGTGTTGGGTCTTCGTTTCTGTGCGAGGGCTTTCTCTAGTTGTGGCAAGTGGGAGCCACTCTTCATCGCGGTGCGCGGGCCTCTCACTGTCGTGGCCTCTCTTGTTGCGGAGCACAGGCTCCAGACGCGCAGGCTCAGTAGCTGTGACTCACGGGCCTAGTTGCCCTGCGGCATGTGGGATCTTCCCAAACCAGGGCTCGGACCCGTATCCCCTGCATTAACAGGCAGATTCTCAACCACTGCTCCACCAGGGAAGCCCAGTAATTTTTTTTAAATTAAGGAATCGCCATATGGTACAATTCTAGCCGAAAAGAATTATGGGAGCTCTGCTAGGGGGCTTCTGGGAAACTTTTCTTCAGTCTTAAAAAAAAAGCCACAAAGGAGGGATAAGTTTCCTTCTCGTCTTTTGACATTGTTGTGTTTTGACATTGTTAAAGCTCTGATATTTGAATCTACTGCAGCCTTTTTGTGACTATGAGGGGAGAAGCCTGAGACTAAAAGTCTATCACACTGAGGACGGCAAGACAGAAAGACAGAAGGAAACTAGCTCTGTGATAATGTCATTGAACTGCTGAATTAACCAACCCTGGAACTTCCCTACCTCTGGACCACTTAACATATGATATGATACAAATTTAGTTTAATCTTTTATCTTTATTTTAGTATTTTAAAAACTGTTTAAGCCACCTTTGGTTGAGTCTTTTACTTGCAGCCAAGAGCAATTAAAATGATTCAATGACAAATATTCCATTTCCTCTGGGCCTTTGCACATGTTATTCTCATTGACAGAAGTGGGAATATTTTCTTATTCATCTGGTGAACTCTTGTCCCTAAAAATCAGCTCAGATGTTACTTCCTGTAGGAACTCTTCCTTAAATATTACTGCCCAAAGAGTCTATCATTTCCTTCTTCATGTGATCACCGTACCTAGTCCTTACTTGTATTTATTGCACAGTATGTTGTAGTACGTGTGTCACCCCTCCCTTGCCACCACTGTATCTTGAGGGCAGATGCAGGATTTTGTTTTCCCTGTTTCTCCAGCTCTGAGCCTGACACAGAATAAACCTCACTAATTAAGTGTTCAATTGAATAGAATCAAGTGGCACAATGCATGAGAAGTTCAATTAGCTATAAAGCAAGAAACAACATGAGATAGTATTAAATTGATAAATGAAGTCACTAAAATGTTAATTGCTTTTTAATGAGCTTCATTCAATTAAACAGGTGCTTATTTAGCCATTGATGCAGCTATCTGCGTAGCCAACGGAAAGCAGATGTTTTCCGACAATCTCTCTCTCCCCTTCCAAGAACAGTTAAGGACAAGCTCATGGTCCAGCCTCCCCACTGCAGTTATTCTTCTTCTCCTCAAAAGAAAGCAGGGTGTACTTGAAAGAGGACTCTATGAACATTCCCAAGGAGACTTGCATTTAAACCCAGATCTGCACTTGCTATGCACGACCCTGGGCAAATCATATCATTCATTGTGCTTTTAATCGTCTGTAAAATGGGGATTATCATTCTGTTCCAACTACCAAAACTGCCTTGAGACTCCTGGGAGGCTAAGACTCTTTGTACACTGTTAGATGCTGTGTGCCCTTCGCAGGAAGGTTACCAGCATATCCACCACCAAGTCTGCACTTGGCCCTGTCAGCCCTCATATTGAACATGTCTTTTTATTCTGGTGCTTTGACATCTAGGGTCCTGCTGACCTTGGAGGGACTGCCCTCCCAGGATTACCCAATTCCTAGACATAGTAACTGACTTACTGAGTGTGCCTTTCATATGCAAACCAACAAATCCAGAGTTCACATCCCAACTGCTCTCACACTTGTGGGCCACTGTCCACCTGCCCTAATCACCCCAGAGCAGGTATCAGACAGCTAGGGACAGCCCCTGTACCCCAGAGCCTGCTGAAATTATTCAAACCAGCCAGCCCTAAGCCCGTTTACCCTGTTTCATCTATTCCTTCCTCTGAAAACCACAGTCAAGGCTCTTGCCCAGTCTCCCCACACTCCCTCTTCCTCCTGACTGACCCTGATGCTTCCCCATGTGGCCCTGAATGGAGTGATGTGTCCCCTCCTCTTGAGAACTGTAACAAACTATCATTTCAATGGTAATCATCTTCTGTTCTATTGGCCTCACCATACCTGAATAACAGTAAAACATTTAAAAACAGCCCTGGGCTTCCCTGGTGGCGCAGTGGTTGGGAGTCCGCCTGCCGATGCAGGGGACGCGGGTTCGTGCCCCGGTCCGGGAAGATCCCACATGCCGCGGAGCGGCTGGGCCCGTGAGCCATGGCCGCTGAGCCTGCGCGTCCGGAGCCTGTGCTCCGCAACGGGAGAGGCCACAACAGTGAGAGGAACAGCCCTGTAAAGCAGACAGCTGGATGATGGGGGTAGGAGTAGGTGAGAAGGAATCACTCACTTCTTTCTTCTTTGAGAATTTGAGCATCGAAGCAACTCCTTGACAACAGTGAAGGAACCCTCAGCAAGGGGCATGCACATTCCTTTGGCCCCTGCTGCAAGCAGCCCAGCCCAACCGAGAGGCAAAGACTAGGGCAACAGTATCCCTTGCTCACTGGGCCTCGTGAACCATTTTAACATCTTGGGACATTGAAAAGGAAGGGAGTCCTGGTTGAAAATTTGATCCTTTCAAATGCTTGATACCAAACCCCAGGTGTGCTCTAGAGAGCTGATTAGAATTCCCTAAATATTTGACCAAAGGCTTTGGGAACCTGAGGGAAGTGGGCACTAGGATTTCTAAGCCTGGTCTTCAGACTTAGAGCCAAAGGCTGGGCTCTGATCTCCTACACTTTCTGGGGAGACTGGACTTGGGCGGGGGGAGACTTGACTTGTAAAGGTCCATTTAAAGCATCTAGGGAAGGACAGTGCTTGGGAGCCTGGTCCAGCCTGGGCAGAAGGCTGAGAGCCACTGCTGTCCCAGGCAGAATGCAGGGTTCTCTGTGCTGGAGTGCCTGTGGGTATCCTGGAGTGAGGCTCTGGGGATCACTGCTCTGGGGACCCTAAGGGGAGATGGATGGAGGACAGGAGAGGAGGGCAGTCGGGGGCTGTTGGTCTCTTGCATTCCATTGGTTTCACCAGGACCGCTGGGAAGAGGGGGTGGTGATGACACTGTTGAATTCCATCTTGTAGCTTGAACCCTGTGCTGACCATGGGCACAGCCTTCCTGGTGCCTGGAAACTGAGGTGGAGCTGGTTTGGGAAGAGCTTAAGCAGGAGCTTCCTAAACAAAGAGCTGTGGCTGATTCATCTTCTCCTGGATCTTTGTTGTAAAGTAAATATCAACCCAAACGGCAACTTGGAACAGAGGTTCAGGAACTGAGCTCATCTGGGCCTCGCGAGTCCCAGGCCAAATTAAAAGGCATCTGGTGCTTCGTGAAGTGGCTTATGCTGGCTCCCCCAGGATGCCTCTCCAGCTGCCAGCTTTGGGGGTCTTCTAGGACCTCACCCCCAACCTGCCTCTGCTGTACCTGGGCCGGGGGCTCTTTGAACACGGCCGGCAGCCCTCTGGCCACTCCTCCTGCCCTCAGGGGTGGCCAGTGGTCTCTTGCAGCCTGTATCAGGCACGAGCGCCAGGTTCGGCCCTGGTGCCAAAGCGCATCCTTGGAGGGGAATAAACATGTTCTAATCAAAACAAAACACTTCCAAATGGGAGTTTCCTCTTGGAATTTCCTGGCAGCTCCCAAGGCAGTGGTGATTATGGAAACACTCACTGCTTTTTTTCTTCTCTACGGGAGTGGAAGGCATATACAATATAGTCTCAGCCTCCCCTTTCTGGACAGAGATGACAGTCGTGGTTGTCAGAGGAGGCAGCCTGAAATCGGAAGGTAACCAGAGGAGCTGCCGGCCACAGGAGAAACCGAAGCGTGCCTGCCCGCTCACCGTGATGAGTGCGCTGCATTTTCCTCTTCTATAAATTGCAGACACTTAGAATAACCTACAAGGCGCATCTAGGCATCATATGCTCCTCTGCCCCCTCACATGCCATTGGTGACAAAGCCCCATGCATTTACCTGCTCAAAAATTTCCCCTGAGCCTCCATCATCTTCCAGATGAAACTCAACGTCCTTAGCTCAGCAAGCAGGGCCCTCGGTGATCTGGCCCCTACCTGCGTCTGCATCTCTGCTCCTGCTTCCGCATCCATGCCTCATGCCCCAAACTCACCAGCCCACTTCATACCGTGGTGTTTCCCTGGAAGAGCCTTTCCCTAGGTCTACTTACCATATTCGTTTCCCAGGGTTTCCATAAGATAGCACGGCAAACTGAGTGGCTTAAATAACAGACACGTATTGTCTCACAGTTCTGGAGGCTAGAAGTCTGAGGTCAAGGTGGCGGCAGGGCCATGCTCCCTCTGAAGGTGCTAGGGACAGATCTGTTCCAAGCCTCTCTCCTAGCTGGTTTGCCCACAATCTTTGGCGCTCCTTGTTGAAGCCCCACTCTAGTCTCTGCCTTCACGTTCACAGGGCATTCTTCCTGTGTGTGTCTGTGTCCAGATTTACTTTCTTTATAAGGATACCCATCACATTGGCTTAGGGCTCACTCTAATCTCATTTTTACTTCAACCCCTCTATAAAGAACCTATCTCCATATACGGCTGCGTTGTGATGTCCTGGGCATGGGGGAGGGGCACGATTCAACCCATAAGACTTTCCTTTGCTCATCTCCCTTCTGTCCTCTTTCTGCCCCTGGTAGAACTGGTCATCCCCGCCTTTGTGCCCTCACTGGATCCTGTCCAGAAGATCATCAGAGGACCAAGAACTTGGCTTTTGGCCTATGTGCATGTTTCTCTAACTTATTAGACTGTGAGTTCCTTAAAGACAGGGACAGTGCCTTACTCCTCAGTACCCTCGGGGCTCAGAAGTATGCCAAGTGCACAGGTGGTGCTCAGTATTTGCTTGCTGAATAAGTAAATGACTGAAAGCATGAGATTCTTTTTTTTTTTTTTTTTTTTTGTGGTACACGGGCCTCTCACTGTTGTGGCCTCTCCCATTGCGGAACACAGGCTCCGGATGTGCAGGCTCAGCGGCCACGGCTCACGGGCCCAGCCGCTCCGTGGCATGTGGGATCTTCCCAGACCGGGGCACGAACCCGCGTCCCCTGCATCGGCAGGCGGACTCTCAACCACTGCGCCACCAGGGAAGCCCTAGCGTGAGATTCTTAGTGAAGACCTGAGTTGGCTCACCTTTCTCCCACCTGAATTTGCTGTAGGCGCCCCCTCTCACCAGCACCTCCCCCCCCGGTTTGTTGATGCTGCCTGGTCTCCCTTCTGTCAATCATTTTCACTTCTGACTGGGTAATCTTTATAAAAACTGATTACGTTACTCCCCGGTGTCCACGGCTTGCCATCCCTATTGGATTAAATCTCTACTTCTTACATTGTAGCTATTAGTTAGCAACATTATTATACACATTATGCTTCATCCACTTAGTGGAACCTTATGTAGTCATTCGATGTGTGAAAAAATTGTTGTTGGCAGAGAAAATGCTTAGGAGTCTGAGCTCTATTCAAAATAGTAAACAATTGGCCAATCAGAACTGACCAATCAGACAGGGTATGGCCCCAGCAGCTTCCAGCAATAGAAAACCAGTGTGATAATTAACTCTTACTGTCCCTCTGGTGTTAGCAGGAGGAAAGGATACAAAACTGAATACACAGTGTGTGGTGAGAGGAACTTTACAATGGCTCCCATGACCTTGGGACGTGGTGTTCCCCCTGGGATTATGTTATGTTATAAGGCAAAAGGGAGATTATCCAGAGGAGCCTATCTAATCACAAAAGCCCTTAAAAGCCAAGAGTTTTCTCTGGCTGGGAGTAGAGGGAGAAGTCAGAGATTGGAAACATGAGAAGGATTTGACCTGCCCTTGCCGGCTCTGAAGATGGAGGGGAGCTCAGCAAGTACTGGAGAGAGGCCTCTAGAAGCTGGCAGAGGCCCCCTGCTAACAGCTAGCAAGGAAACGGAGACCTCTGTCCCACTGCTATAAGGGACTGTATTCAGCCAAAACCTGCATGGTCCTGGAGGATAATCTTCCCAGCCTCTAGATAAAGGCCTGGCTGACGTCTGGACTTGGGCCTGTTCTCTAAGCAGAGAACCCAGTTGAGCCCAACTGGACTTCAGATGTAGCAGAACTGTGAAATAATAAATGGGTGTGGTTTTAAGCCACTGAGTTTGTTATGTTATTGTTATAATTGCATAATTGCTATACAGCAGCAGAAAACTGAGACAAAGTGAGATAATCACTTTAAAAAAATGAAACTGAAAACTGAAAGAAAATCTGCCAACACGTTAATAGCGGTTTTGCCCATGGTGATTATTTCCCTGCTTATTCATTCTTTAGCGTCCTTTCTAAGTGCTCTATAATGTGCAGGCTCCACTTCTACAATGAACAAACATAGTTGTCCCTGCCTTCTTTTTCTTATGAAGATCTAGGTTTCTCAAGGACAGAGGCTGACTGATTGTTGAGTCTTGGTCAATAGATATTTGTTTGTTTGTTTGTTTTGCGGTGCGCGGGCCTCTCACTGTTGTGGCCTCTCTGGTGGCGGAGCACAGGCTCCGGACGCGCAGGCTCAGCGGCCATGGCTCACGGGCCCAGCCGCTCCGCGGCATGTGGGATCTTCCTGGACCGGGGCACGAACCCGCGTCCCCTGCATCGGCAGGCGGACTCTCAACCACTGCACCACAAGGGAAGCCCGGTCAATAGATATTTGAATGAACAAATTCAGCTTTCCAAGCCAACATGGGTTTGCATTTCCAGGCATGATCTCTAATCCCAATAGTACCTCTGAAAATTCAGTATCATCATGTCCAGTTCACAGGTGTGGAAGTGGAGACCCCGGGTGGATGAGTGACTTGATCGAGGACCCCACACCTCATTTACATGGAGTCCGCATTTGAACCCAGGTCTGTGTGTGGACTCTAGAGGGACCAACAACTGCTTCTCTTTGTCTCCACATGCTGCTCGGTAGCATTTGCTGATGTGGTCTCGGTGTCCTGTCTGGAGCCGGGAGCTGCGGAGCCTGGAGCAAATGACCAGTTCTTGTTCTTGGGGGCTCCCAGCCTGGTGCAGCCCAACACCTATAGCTCTAGTTCCCAGTTCCCCTCCCTGCCCTGCTCCCAAGGCCGGACCTCAGGTACAGGGGCACGTTTCATCTCTGACGGTCTCTGCCCAGGACCAGGTCAGCTGTGCCCTCCAGAGGCCTGAGATTCCCCTGTATCTTCACAATGTGGACTAGCCAGCTGTGTGGAAAGGACCCTGATGGCCCTGGGAGGCCCTGAGAGAGGGCGCAGCACCGCTGCCCATAATTCTATGCCTGTGTTTACAACAGATTTTAAACAATTCTTATGCTGTCGACAGCCCCCCACCAAGAGGCAGCTGCAAAACGCCTCCTTCCTGAGCTGACATCCCTGTTTAGAGAGGGACATCCGGGTTTTTCTTTTTCCTCTCTCTCTCTCCTTTAAAGTGAGATTTCAAAACAGCAGAGAGCTCTCCCAGCCCAGAGCCAAAGCTGGCCTTTTATCACCGGGAGGTCCTGCGAGAACCATTTGGAGAGTCTACTTCCTGTCCAGAGAGGAAGTGGCTAGGTCTTGACCTCGGACATACTCCCATTCCCAATCATTTTCCAGCCTGGAATGCAGTGATTCAGTTTCCATTTATAAAGTGAAATTAGTGCCTGTTGAATACTAGGCATGAGGGAGGGGGTGGGAAGAAGGAAATGAAAGCCCCTTCCAAACAATTCTCCCCTGTTTAGCTTGGAGCCGGCTCTGTTGTGGAAGGATTTCCTTATGTTCAAGGTGTTAGCAGCCTCTCTCAGGAAGAGCCCTGCTTCATTCTCTTCTGCAGTTAAAAAAAAAAAGAAACTGGAGGGGCCGCATGACTCGGCAGAGACCTGGCTATAATTGAATCTCGTGTTTCCATAGCACTTTATGCTTTGCAAAGAGCTGTCACATGTATTGTCTCTGCAGGTCCCCAGAACACCTCTGGAAGGGAAGCTGGGAAGGCATTAATGTCCTCATTTAACTTTCTTTGCAAAGTGTGTTAATTCCGAGAGCTTCTGTGTGAAGGCCCAGGAGACAGCGGTGGTTCGGGTCACACGGCCAGGTCAGGGAGTCAGGTGACCTGGCATCTGGTCCTTGTTGGGTCTCTATTTCCTTGTGTGACTCTCTGGACTTTGTTTACTGATCTGTGACATGGGATGATAATACAGAGTCATCAGGAGTGTGTAACCTGCATGGGTGAGGAGATAGGTTAATAGTTTGGTAGCAGTCGTTTGTTGCGTGAATACGTGGTTCTAGATGAGCATTTCCTTGGAACCCTGGAGGAAATCCTGAGAGAGCAGAGGGGCGGGACTAGAGGGGCCCACTCACTGCCAAGGCTTGGTTGACCAAGGGACTGATAGGTAGAGTGGAGGTACCCAGGGGCGCACCAAGAGACCACAGGAGCTCTGAAATCAGGTCCAGAGTCCCTGCCCTGCCATCAAGGACGTGTCGCTTGGAGGCTGTGGACAGTGGCATGTGGAAAGGTCTGGGAAACAAGGTGAGGTGGTTAGGTACTAAGAAAGGGGCTCAGATATGCAGAAGAGCCCAGAGACCCCCAAGGAGGACGGTCATCAGCAGGCCCTCCTGTAGGGCCTGGGCAACTAGGGAGAGGAGATTCAGAAAAGTGGGTAGTTGGGTCCCACCAGAGCCCACGGCTTTGAGTAACTTTCCCGAGGTTTTGGCTAATAAGTGGTGGATTCGGCGTTCAGAGATCTTTTTGCCAGTCCTCGAAGTCTCCTCTCTATGCCCCTCTAAAGCCTACTAACGTGAGGGCACTGATAAGATGTGCTTCTCGATTGCATGTTCATTCCTGGAGGGTGGACCACGGGAGGGGCACTGTGGGGCCTCTTCTATGGCCGCTTGCATCGTGCCACTAAATGTATCTTCAGAAGGGCCAGCCCAGCAGGTCGCGTGGGACTGCAGACCCTTTTGGTAACTGCTGTGCCAACCTGGGAGAGCGAGATGGGAGGGGGCCCAGACAACCAGCCAGGTTGATTCCAAGGCCAGGGCTCTTCCAGGCTTGCTCCCCACCCTTAGGCTACCGGGCTTCCCCACCCTGACCCAGGTTCCTCTTTTCTCATAGACCAGCTACTCAGAGCAGGGAGCAAAAGGATAGGCAGCGAGCAGGCAGTTGTGGGATAGGGCAGGGGATGTGTTTTAGAAGGCCCAGAAGCCCTCGTCAGAGACCAGATCCACCAGCTAACAACCTTCCCCCTCCCCAGGAGGAGCACACCCATCCCCAGGGCAGGTCCTTAGCACCCCGTGCTCCAGCCCACCTGACCTGGGCTGCTCTCTGGTCTTTGTTCTTCCAGGTCTCACGGCCTGGAGCCCTGCCCTTCTTCTTTCTTGACTTCCTTTTCTATCTTGGGAAATTCAGCGTGTCCTTGAAAATACAGGCCAAGACACGCCACCCTGCCTTGCCCCACCCTTCTCCCTGCTATCTCTCGGCCAGCCCTTTCTCTTAAAACTTGGCACTTGGGCCTCCCTGGTTGCGCAGTGGTTGAGAGTCCACCTGCCGATGCAGGGGACGCGGGTTCGTGCCCCGGTCCGGGAAGACCCCACATGCCGCGGAGCGGCTGGGCCCGTGAGCCATGGCCGCTGAGCCTGCGCGTCTGGAGCCTGTGCTCCGCAACGGGAGAGGCCACAACAGTGAGAGGCCCGTGTACGGCAAAAAAAAAACAAACAAAAAAAAACCTTGGCACTTCATTGTGACTTTACATGTATGTTTCACTTCTCCTGCCAGGTTCAAGGTGAGACGTGAGGACCAGACCTCTCTCACGCTTTACCTACTCCATTTCTGCTTCCCTTTAAAATTGACCAAATAAAACCAGGGGGAAAATACTTGGCAGTTTGCTAATACAGCTTTTATGGGAGTAGGGGCTGGCCATAGGATTAGACGCAGAGCTTTGGGCTGTGCTAACCCCACATCCTCACCTGCTCGAGGACCACCGCTCTTGGGCATCCAACGCTCACCAGCTTGGAGCTTGAACTCTGTGGGCTTGGACTATGCCTTAGCACTGGATTAAGTGTGACAGGTGAGGAAAAAGGAGTGTCTGGGACACCTTGTGGGTTTTGGGCCTGGGTACTGGAATGGAAGACGGTGCCATTCTCCAAAGACAGGAAATCCAGGAAGAGTAGCAGAGGCTTGGGCTGGGGAAGAGAAAGAGCCCTGGAGTATCTACGGTCCAAGTCCACCTTTATGCCACACCTCCTCCAGTGCTTCTGGAATCGGAGTTCCTCTGATGGAGCTCATTGGGATTTCTCCGTAATATGCACACTAACTCATACCAGTGTGTAGCGCTCACCACACGTGTCGAATTTACCTACCCAAGTCCTACGGACACCTTACAGAATGCCGCTCCTGTACGGAAGTCATCCTTGGGCCACTTTTGTCACAATGTTGCCACTGTCCCAGCAACTAACGTTCACGCCCGTCTAGGCACCTGAGCTGAATCAGAGGACAAGAAGACAGTGTGTTATGTGTTGCTTAAGTATGTGGCTAGATTTGAAGGGCTGATTGAATTTAGGGGTGCGCCTTAAAGAATGGGCTGGATTTAGGTAGGAAGAAAGGTTGAAAAGGTCTGAGGATGAGTTACCAGGAAGATTCTGAAATGCCTGACTTCTGCCCTGCCCACTGTGAGGGAGCTGGGACAGGCAGGCTTGGGGGGATTCTAGCTGCAGTGACTGGCCCAGGATCCCAGTACATTTGATGGTGTTTGCTGTGTAAAGAGGAAAGCCTCCCACCGTCCTGCCCATCACATGACCTTGGCTTAGGCTTTAACTACAATTGCAAGAACTGATCATACTTATGGACTGGTTTTGTCTCTAAATCGTAAATAGAATAGAAATCTTCCCAATTCATTTGAGTGGGCCAGAAGCTTTTTCTGAAAACATGGAAATATTAAAAGACAGATATATTCTACTGTCTTCCTAAGGAAGAAAAAAATAACTCTTTTTATATGTGATCATTTCTGCCACTGATTGCCTCGTACAGAAATGTCCTGCAAGGATAGAGCTCTAAATTGTGAGAGTCATTCATGCTTATACGCAGCCTTCAGTTGAGTCATTTTGTAGCGCTCTATAACATGCCTCTATTAGAGTTTATTCATCTATATTCATATTGCTTTATAGTGAAGCTTTCTTCCCTGATTTTTCCTGTCTGTGGAATCCATTTATAAATTTTCTCTTTGGAAATAGATAGGTCGATAGATAGATATAGATAGATAGATAGATAGGTAGACAGATAGACAGATGGGACTTCTGGTTCATAGAGTGTACCCATCTTCAATTTTACTAGATATTGCCAAACTGTTCTCCTAAAAGGTTGCAAGCACTTACAACAGTGGAAATGAGTTCCCCTCGCTCCATATCATCACCAACTCTTGATATTGTCAGACGTTTTATTCTTGCCAGACTGTTGAGTGTGAGATGGACACTCTCCCGTTTGCACATAACAGGCAACATGTGTTGGAGTTGGAGTCCCTTTTCGGTGCACCTCTCCTGTCCATGCCGGGCATGTGCCACACCAAGGCGGTACTGGTAGTGCTGATGTGCTGAACTGAATATTCCTTGCTAGCCTTTAGTGAGTGTTTGCTTATGCTGGATGCTCTCCTGTGTTCTTTTCACAAATCGTCTTACTTATTACTCACAATAACCTAAAAAAGGGAGAAACTATTATCTCTGTTTTGCAGATCTATTTCTTCGTTCGTTCATTCATTCAGCAAAACACTGACGATTCTGGACCAGCCACAAATGGAGTAGAACCTCAGGCTTCCTAAAAGAGGCAGCGTCTGACATGGCCTTTGCATGTTTCTGGCTGCCCGGATCCACTACTCTCTCCTGATAACCACCCGATTTCCCATTGGGGTGGTTACTTTTCCCAGAAGGTATGGTTTCGGTGGAAAGATGAGTCCAGGTAAAGACCTTCCACCCTGGAAGATTATGAGCTGGGTCTTCCCTGTCCTTCCTGTACAACAGCGAGTTCGGCACTGCCTCCAAGGTCTTTGAATCCAAGTGGCTCCTGGTGAGGGCAAAAGGGAGAGGTTTCAGGTCACTCTGGTGGCCCTGGTGGGCAAAGCTGCGGAAGGGCGGCCCTGACCTTCTCCATAGTAAGGGAGCCGTTGTGTGTTCTGCTTAGTACTTCCTGAGCCTTGGAATTCCCTCGGCTCGTTCCCCAGTCGCCTGTCCTTTACCTGAAGCTCCTGACATCCTTCTAACAAAGTCCCTTCTGAGGTTCATAACAAGACCCTAAACTGACATAGAAGGTTTGGACTGGGTTCTGGAATCAGCAGCGCTGAGGAACCAGCATGAACTCTTGTCCCTGGGTCTGTCTTCCTCCTGGATCCATGAGCCATCCTGGGAATTGAGATGCCCCCCTGCTGCTCCCTTTTTCTAGGGATGGGATTATTGGGGAAGGTCCAATAATTCACCAGTTCTCTGTCCTCCAGGCATGGAGCCCCCGTAGCTGCCTCCCTGGGTACCTGGGCCTGTGAGGGAAATCTGCCCCTTGGATGGGAGTCAAACCCCCGTCGTCATGGCCACAGGCTCTGCCCTCACTCAAGGCATGAATTTCCAACTGGTAAAGACATCACCCTCCAAGGAATATTGCCAATGACCTGCCCAAGCCAGAGAGGTTTTTCCTAATACAAATAGATTTTTCTGGAATTTCCTAGGGCAAAATAATTTTCCCTCAGGGTACGCCCATAGACCTGTAGCTGGGAGGAAACGCCTTCCTTCTGCTCACCTCACAGCGTTGTCCTGGGTCCTGTGACCCTCTCCCTTGCTCAAGCCAACTGAGAGCTCCCCAAGGCCTGAAATTAAGTTGTTTTTGCCTCTCTCTCCGCGGTGCCAGACGCGGGTCTTGACACTGAGATTTCTAGCTGGATATGTCAGTGCTGCTTTTACCTACATGACACGGATTTGACTTGGAGATGCTTTATCTCCAAAGCAGGTGGTGGCTGGGAATCTGGGCCGTAAGAACGTTTGGGTGGACGGGCATTCGCTGAGGGTTCCTCAATGCTGACAGTGTGCTGGGTGCTGGGACAGGATCGAAAATTATACCGTCCTTGGCCTTGGGGAGCTCACAGTCTAACAGGAGAAACGCACGGATAAACAAACCATTTCCACGGAGTAAGAGCTTCTGCAGAGGTACGAGGAAAAGGTTTTCAGAGACCAGCACTTCATTTTGCAGGAAACCAAGGTGAGGAGAGAGCCTCAGTCATTCAGTGAATGGCAGCGCCAAGGCTCAAGTTCAGACATCTGTACTCAGAAGACAGACGTCTGCCCACCATTCTCTCTTCTCCTTGGGGCTATTCATGAGTTATTGTGTAATTAATTCGGATACTTATTGAGTGCCAACCATGCATCCGGCACAGTGCCTCGTGGTGGGGATGCAGACGGAGGACAGGTGCACGCAGACACTGGCTGTGTCTTCACAGGGCTTATAGCCTGGTGGGCGGACAGACACGCAAAAGACAACTTGTGAGTTATTACGCTGTGAGGAGGGGATCAGGGTGTTGGGGGAAGGGGGCTGCTAGCATAGCCCGAGGGTCCTCTGCATTTCTTCACTCACTCATTCATTTCATTCCTTCCATGACCATTTAGTGAGTCTACCATACGCCAGGCGTTTTCCACAGTCCCTCCCAGCATGTGAATCTCCCAGTTTTGCACTCATCTCGGCTGAAAGGGAATTTGCATGAACAAGAGCAATCGATTCTGCAGTGGAGAAATTACTGAAACTGCTTAACAGGGATCTACTTGCACGTCTTCACACCTTCCGTCACCAGCTGAGCATTCCATCCTGGGCTCCAGATCGGCACTCTTCTGTGTTGCTGTGGTAGAGGGAACCCAGCGTGGCTGCTGCCAAATTTCGTGTGTTTGGGAACAACATGGAGACAGCAGGGGTACAAGACTAGGGAGCTTGGTGCCGTCTGCCTGAAGGATCACTCCCTCCACATGGCCCTGAGCCACTGCTTCCCGCCCCGGGGCTGGTGGCCGGGTGGAGGTAGGGTGGTGGTTCCTGAGAACCAGCGCTTTCTGCAGAGAGTCCCTGGGAATCTTCGGTGAGAGCAGTGGCCAGGGTAGCAATGCCCTGCATGGCTTAAAACCTGCAAGGGATACAAGAGAGGAGCGGTGATGGGGTCTCGGCGAGGGGCGCCACTGGAGGAAGCTCAAAGCTGAGGGTGGTGAACTTCGCCTGAGGTCAGGGAAGGTTTCCTGGAGGAAAAGGGAATTTGTAAGACGGCCAGGTGATAGCAACAAAGAAGGGGGAGTGTCTTCTGGGGGAGGAAGCCACAGGTGCTGCAGACCCCGGTGTGGGTTGTTGGGGTCAGGGAGGGGCCAAAGTCAAGGGAAGCGCCGGGAGCTCCTGCCTTCAGGTGTTTGCTTCTGTTTTAGCCTCTGTTCCACACATCCTCCTGGATCTTGCCTTGGGTAACCCGGACGCTTTGCCTGCTGTCCCTCCCTCCCTCTACCTCCTTGACCCCTCTTCCTGCTCAGAGTAGTCAAACCTTCTCCTCGCCTTCGAGCCACTCAGAGCCTAGCAGAGGAGAAAAGGGCTCTTGGCAACCCAGCGTGGTGAGTTATGAAATGATGGAAAAATCCAGAGAAAGCAGCTCATTCTACCCTAGAGTTTCAGACCAGGCTCCTAGAGCGTGGACAGCAGGGTGAGAAGGTGTTAGGATGAGAGGGGAGATGTTTCTGAGCAGAGAGAACTGGCTTTGCCAAGGCCAAACCTTGGGAGATTCAGGGCCTGGAGGAGATTCAGCGGGGCTGGAGGCTGCTGAGGTTTTGTTTGAAAGGGTCGGGCCGAGGGTGGGGGGACAGTGATGGAAGTCGATGCAGAAGGACCGTGACCCCCTCGCTGGGCACTTACCATGTACCTGCTGGGGCGGGTCTGAGGCTGGGGTTTTCACCTGGCTCTGGCAGGTAAGGAAACCGAGCCTCACAGCAGCTCAGAGCAGATCCTGAATCTCGGGGCTTTTTCTGCCCGGGTCCCATCACTGGCTCCTCGGCCTATGGTGGGTGGCAGCGGGGGTGGGGGGGGGGAGGTGTTGGTCTTTCTTCTGAGTTTGCTGATGCTCCCTGGAGCTTTCTAAGCAGGACCCTCTGGCCTCCATCTACCTGGTCGGGGCTCTGACATGCACTGCGTCCAGGACTCCGGGCTCTCCTCACCCACAAGTGCTCTCCTCCCCTCGCCTTGTAGACTCGCTGCCCCTGGGCGCCCTGCTGCCTGGACCAGGCCAGCACCCCTCCTGCCGGGCCATCCTGTGGCCACCGGGCCCGGGGTGCGATCACACTTTTCCGCTCTGCACGAGGGTGTTTACGTTTCTGCTCCAGATGGCCTCGCGCCCCTCCCCGGCCCCGCCGGCTTCCAGAGCATTTATCAGGGCCGGTGTATGTTTTTCTTGTGTGGGATTTGAAATGATTTCTTTAAACAAGGTCTAAACTGGGATTGATTTCCTCTCTTTATTTAGAGTGGTTTGTTTTGTAATTTGGTTCTTTTAACAGTCTAAATTGTGGGAACTGGGGGAAAAAAAAGAGAATTTGCTGACTTCATATAAATACAAATTACTTTATCTCTCTTTGAAGACTTCCATGTCTTTTCCTTGAAAAGGCTGGAGCCAGATTCTTTGGGGGTCCCTTTCTTGTCAGAATTGTTATGATGGGAAGGATCCACTGGCCTCGAGACTTCCATTCCGGGGCTGAGCGTTAAAAACAACTCTGGTCTTTACACGGTGCCTTGTACTTTTCTCTCAAAGCAAAATTCGTACCCATTAATTAGATCTTCATGACATAAAATTCTCTTTTAATGTGATGTTCATAACATCCCCAAGAGGTGAGGAGGGAAGGCAAAATCCCTCCCAGTTGGTGGAGGAGGAAACGGCTTGCCAGTCAGATTGTGGTCCTGGCCTGGGAGGTACTGGGTCCCTGGCTGAGCAGCTCCATCATCCATGTGTTTTATTCGATAAATATTTTTGAGTGCCCGCTGTGTGGCAGGCTCTGAATTGGAAGTGACCCTGAAAATGAGCTCTGTCACTTTCCCCATCAACTGTTTGAAACCTCCTGCCCCGACAGCATGCAGGCTGTAGTTCCCCTGCTTGTGCTTGCATGCTTCCAGTGACAGGGAGCTCACCACATATCGAGGTACACCGTGCCAGCTGTGGATGGTTCCAATCATTAGAATCCTCGCTTGCATGGAGCTGAAACCACCTTCCTGTATATTTCACCTGTGCTGCCCCCTGGGTGTTCCAGTTTCCTCACCTGGTCCTCCCTTCTCTGGGGGAATCATCTTTGCTCGGCTTGGCGCTAACCTCTGGGTCCCTTATCACAGGTGGGCCCTGTTCACACTACCTCTGGGCGGGGCCATCTCATCCCTTACTCTGGACATTATAACTCAATCGATGCAGCACGTGCTTGCCTTAGCTTGGTGTCACCTCACTCCTGTGGACTGACATTGGCCTCATGATGACGGAAGCCCCCTCAGCCTTTCCCCTACACCTTCTGCTTGGATTCTTAGACTAGACCGAGGAGATAGATTCCACATTCGCAGTCACTTTGTTGAACCCATCACCAGCCTCCACAGATCCGCTGGATCCTAACCTCATTATCCCTGACATTACCTTTCCTCTTCGTCCACATGCTGGACCAGCCCACGCCCCACTTCCTGTCCAAGCACTGATTCAATCGTTGCTGAGCACTGAGCCCAGGAGAGGCCCTATTTGGCTTGCTCTGGAGCACTAGCAAGTGAATCTTGCAGCCGAGCTATTTTCCAACTTGTCCATAAGGAGAACATGACCTACTTTGTCAAATGTCTAGCTGGAGTATGGGTTCATTTCATCCACTGAATCTTACTGCTATCCCAGGCCAGGGAGCCTCTTGGGAGGGGAACAAAATATAAAGTAACTTATTCTTAAAGCTCACGTGCTGGTTCCCAGGGCACAGCGCTCACCTTGCTTCTCTCCAGCTGTTCACCAGTCATCTGTGTACTTACCCATTCTAAACAGGATTAGGAGAACGCTTTTTCTGGTCTATAGCTGCATGGGATTAGGGAAAGAATAGTAGAAGAAATGAGAAAAGTCATTCACGGCCTTGAATTCATATCCACCACCACCCCACCCCCCCATTTGTAGAAAGTTTCCGAATAGTGGCTTAACAAGATGTGAAGCTGACAGCCTTGGTTTCCAGGTTACAGATCCTGTAGAACAAAATCCTTCTGGAGAGGGTGACCATATAATATATCTGGCACACTACCACAGAGAGTGAGCGGGGTGCTGTTACTAATTATGCCAGGATGCTAGGGGTAATGGAGGACTTCTCTGGACAAATCCCAGTGAGTCCCACTCAGCATCTCTCTCAGACACTCCGGGATCCTCAAGTCTCTGACTAGGAACAGATGGGAATCATGTGTCACTCTGACCCTGCGTGGGGCTGCAAGGGTGAAGAGAGGGGGCTGAGGGTTTGGCTAAGAAGCCAAATGTTTTGGGTTTGCTAAAGTCTCAGCCACATTCTGCCTGGAGCATTTCCCTCTCACTAGCAGAGTTGTGTATTTTCAGGCAAAGTCGTTTCATATGGCTCTGGTGCCTTCCCACTCAACTCATTCAGACCATGCTCGAACAAGCCTCTTGCTATCGAGTGAGCTCTCCCTGTGGAAGGCGCTTCTCTTTGAACTTGTAAGGCTGTTTATTTTTGGACTGGAAACTGGAAACCTAGAATTCCCCAAAGCCACAAGCTCAGCTCCTTCTTTGCAGTGATAACCTGTGGAACTTAGGGAATGATAGACTCTGGAAATGTCCCAGAGGGGAGAACCCAACAGGTCATTTCATCTGACCGGCTCATGTTACAGATGGGCAAACCCAGGTTCAAAGAGGAGGGAGGGATTTAGCGAAGATCACCCAGCATTTTCCTCCCTGTGCCTGGTATTCTGTAAGAAATGAAGCCATGCAACGCGAATAAAAATCCATTTTATTATGCGCGGCCTCAAGGCACTCATGATTCCAAGGTGTCCCAAGGCTGTGTGCAGACCCGCATCGTTTCTCCACGGTCAAGTGCACAGCCGAGTTACGCAGCATTCATTGTGGAAGCAGAGTGAGGGCAGGAAGAGTCGACTCTGGCTGTCCACAGAGCTGGAGGAGGTTCTGGTGGCCCCTGGAGATCAGCAGTGTAGCCCCTTGTGATGCCCTCTGTGAAGATACCCCCATCCCCTCTGCACATGGTGTCCCCTCAGCTCCGTCCTCCTGGGAGCACGGTCACGGGTGGCTCTCCCTTGCCGGGACCCTCTAAGGAAGGCCTCATGTCTATACCTGCTCTGGTAGGCACCATGGCATAGAGAAGGAGGTTGGGCTTTGGCTTCCACAGATTGGGTTTGAAATCCGGTTCTTTCACCTTGGGCAACTTACTTACCATGCCTGAGACTTAATCCTTTCAATGTAAAAACCACCATAATTCCCTCCAGGTTAGTTGTGATTATTACATGGCATGATGTAGTCAAAGAGTATGTGCTCTATGTGCCTAGCAAAATCCCCACCCTACTCCCACCCCCAGTTGAGAACTTTTGCTTTTATTATGTCAGAGACATAACACGGTACCTGACATCATAATGTAGTGGGAAGAGTAGGGATTACGAGCCAGGCTGATATGAGCTTAAATCCAGCCTCTACTGTTACTACCATGTGGTTTTAGGCAAGACCCTTAATCGGATCTAGCTTTGTTTTCTCATCTGAAAAATGGGCATGATATTGGCTCTTCAAGCTTGTAGTCAGTCAAATGAGGTGATTTATGGGACTGTCTGGCCCAGAGAAGATCCTTGACATATGTTCATTCCATTTGCTTCCCTCTGGGAAGTACTGATGGTGGGCAGTAGGGGGGTGGGTCACGGGGTATTGAATCTCTCGTGTCCCTGCGGCGTTGCAAGGGGATGGACGCTTCAGAACGCCTGAATCTGAAGAGTGTTAAATTAGAACTAAAAGTCCGAAGTGTTTAGAATCTTAATTTTTTGTTCCAATTCCTGAAATATCACTTTCGTTTGTTGAAAACAGGAGTTAGCTAGGTGCTGTTCACTTGTTGGAATGCATTTGGTAACTCTTTTTTTTTCCTCCCTGTAGGCACACAAATAACTGCTCCCTGCTGTGATTCTTTCAGCCTTTAACAAATCACTGTCACATCAGAATTCAGGGTCATTCTCATAACAAGCCAGGTAATTAATACCTTGGTAGAATTTGGACAGCGAAAAGGCCCAGAGGGGAGAAGTGAGTTCCTCAAGGCTACACAGCAAGTCAGTGGCTTGCTTGGCCTAGAACCAAGTCAGCTGGCTCCTGGGAAGTCCTCTTGCTCCTGGTACCACAGGAATTGGTGGTGTCTGTGGTGGCATAGCCGTGGGGGTGGTGTGACAAATCAGGCTTGGGGACGGAGAGGCGAGGACAGGAGTGTATTAGTTTGCCAGGGTGGCTGTGACGAAGTACCGCGAGACAGGTGGCTTAAAGAGCAGAGGTTTATTTCCCATAGTTCCGGAGGCCAAGCTGTAGGGCTGGTAGAAACCCAAGGCCTCTCTTCTTGGCTCACAGATGGCCGTCTTCTCAGCATGTCTGCATGTTACCGTCCCTCTGTACACGTCTGTGTCCTAATCTCCTCTTCTCATAAGGACACCAGTCATATGTGGGATTAGGGCCCGTGCTAGTGACCTCATTTTAACTTAATTACCTTTTTGTTTTTCTTTTTTAAATTACCTTTTTAAAAAGAGCCTGCCTCCAAATACAGTCACATTCTGAGGTACTGGGGGGTTAGTGCTTCCACATACGAATTTTGAGGGACGCAATTCAGCCCATCACAGGAAGGGAGAAGGGAGTCTGGGAAGATGCTGGAGGAAACTGAAAAAGGAGACAGCCGAGGAGGGGAAATAGAGTGGAGAGGTTTGGGACACAGGATGGCCTGAGGTGAAGGGTGGGAAAGCCCAGCGGAAGTGCTGCCGTGTTTCCTTTTCTCTCACCCACCTCTTGCCTCCTCTCCAGCCCCTCCTCACTTGATTTCTTTCTCTCTCTCTCCGCGGTCGCCTGTCCCTGGCTCTCTCTTTCTGCTGCTTTGATTCTATCTCTCCAGAACTCTCTCTGTCCCTTCCTCTCCAAGAAAGCAGAAAGCCTGGGGGAGTAGTGTGGGACACGAGGAGAACATTTTGCACGTGATCATTTAGTAAGCTGGTCCAGCTTTTGACACAAAACCCACTGCAAATAAATGCTGTTCGATTAATAAACAGGGCTTCCCTTCTCCACACAATTAGCAGAGAAGCTGGAGTTGCCACAAAAGGGGCCTGTTGGTCCTGGGTCTGCCCGATCCTCTCCCCCTGGCTTTAGCTCTGGGGGCTCTCGCCCTAATGTCTCCTGATGGGGAGGCCATGACCACGCTGTCATTCCCATCCTGCCGTGGGGCTGGCACACCATCTCGGGGCTGAAGGAAAGGAAGGATGCCTTCTGGGGGTATGTGCTGCCCTCAGTAGCAGGCACCGTGGGGCTTTGCATGTCACTCGACACAGCTCCTTCTTGGAGAGACGGGGAGACGGAGGCCCAGAGAGGAGGTGTGACTGGCTCAAGGTTGCACAACTTAGCGGTGTAGAGCTGCATCCTGACAGCAGCCCATCCCCTTGCCAAGGCCCCGTGCAGCGCCCCAGGTCACTGTCCCTGCATAGCTCCACCCCGCTCCCCCGACCCCTTCCTCTGCTTGTCCGTGGGCGTGGGTGTGGGCTGCCGTGTTCTGCAATTAGCACCCAGCGTTTAGGGTCCAGAGCGCCGGGGTCAGACTTCCAGGAACATCCTGGGAAGGAAGTGAGCCTTGAAGGTCCTTCATTTCCTGGGACTTGGCGCCCTGAAGTCACTGCTTCTCAGAGAAGGAGAGAGGGGACCAGCAAGTGGGAACAGAGATGTCTTTGGGGGAAAAGGTTCGGGCTGGACCGGAAGAACGGATGATCCCAGACTTGCTGAGCGAGATGCAGAGAGAGGCAGGAGACAGACTTGCAGGTGGGGAGGGCAACGAGCCTGTTCAGTCAGGGGCTGCCCTAACCAAGCACCGCAAACGGGGGCCATGAAACAACGGACATTGATTCCCTCACAGATCTGGAGGCCGAAAGTCCAAGATCAATTTGTCGGCAGGACTGTGATCTCCCTGAAGGCTCCAGGGGAGATTCTGCTCCCTTCCTTTCTCTTAAGTTCTGCTGTCACCAGCGACGCTTGGCTAGTAGACGCTTCACTCCGATCTCTGCCTCTGTCATCAAGTGGCTGCCTTCCCTCTGTGCCTGTGTCTCTGTGTCTTCTCATGACAGCAGTCATACTGGATTTAGGGCTTGTCCTTCTCCAGTATGACCTCCTGTTAATTAATTAACTATTCCTATAAAGACCCTGTTTCCAAATAAGGCCACGTTCTGAGGTTCTGGGAAAGACTTGACTTCTGGGGGGACATAATTCAACCCAGCCCAGGGTCTCAGGGGAGCTAGGTGGCTCAGCCTCGCTCAGGCTTCCCAGGCCATAAGATGGAAGATGTAGCTAAAATTGATGGTAGGCTGACCTCAGAGTCTGGACTTCCCCTGGCAGCAAATGGACACCTATAGTTTCTGTCGGCCTCTGAAACAGACACAGACACGTCAAGAAAGGTTCTGGGGCTGCGGCATCTCCATGTAACCCTTTATGAGAGGTCGGGGCTAGATGGGAGTCCCCTGTCTGCCATTTGCCTCTTGGAATCCAGGGGATTAGAGCTCAATCTGTGCCTTGGTCTGGTTTGGTGCCAACCTGCGGGCTCAGGAGTGTCTCGGGGGATCAGCTGAATGCACTCAGTGTATTCCTGGCCAGGGTAAGACTCACAGCTCCCCCAAAAGAAAAACAGCTCTGGCCAAGGCTGTGTGCTGCCACACTTTGCTGAGAAGCCTGGGAAACTCACCGGTGTTGACAGAGAGAGTAGCATCTGGCAAATGTCGAGGAGGAGTCGACACGGTGAGCTCTGTGGCTCTGGGTGTGTCAGCGCCCCTCTCTGGCCTTCCTTGCCTGGGGTTCTGGGCACAGCTTCTAAGGTTTCCACTGATTCAGGTATTAAAATATTTAATCACTATAACTACCATTTTTTTCTTGTGCAGCAAGAGTTTGTGTTCCGTTTACAAAGCCCCTCTGGACAATTTATCTTACTTAATCTTCTCACCCTGCTGGGGTCAGTAAGTCAGGTGTCATGCTCACATTTCACAGATAAAAGGCCTGAGGCTGAGTGATTGAGCAGGGCCCCAGCACTGAGCAGTCAAAGCATTTGAGATTCAATGCATCCTAGGTCCCAAAATAGTTCCATACTAGTGGACTCTTTCGACAGCTATGTGTTGAGTGCCTGTTATTAGCTAGGCCCTGCGCTCAGCACAGGGGGCCATGCAAGTTAACAAACCGGTAAAATCTCTGCTCTCTTGGGACTTCATTGAACAGGAGAAAAACAGCAATAAACAAACAGATGGCATGTCAGAGGGGGAAAATAAGGCAGGATGAGAAGGGTAGGGACCATCTCAAGCTAGAAGGGCACTGCAATATTGTGTAGAGTGTAGACTTAGGGGGTCTCTCTCCTCAGGTGATATTGAAATAGAACCCTAAAAGGACGTGAGGGTGCAAGCCATGTGACTGCAGGAGGAAAAAGCATCCCAGGTGATGAGGGCGGCAAGTACAAAGGCCCTGAGGTAGGAACAAACTCGATGTGTTCATGAAATACAGGGAGGCCAGTGGGCTCACATTTAGATTCTACATTTGAGACCTCCTAGGAGAACAAGGTGTATTTTTACTACCTTTTCCAAACACCATCTATTTTGGAAATATAAATGTATCAGCCATTGCTTTAAAACAGGTTAATCATAAGATGTTCATTGCCCTCTGGTCCTCTTTCACCTTGAGACTTGGCTGTGGTCCTTGAGCAGTTCTGAGTGAGGACAAAAGGAAGACCAAGCTGAAGGGGGATGAGACTCCTGTAGTTGTGTCATGAACATGGAGTGAGTCATCGTATGTCTGGTGTCAGCAATCATCTGAGCAGCTCTCCAGGGGAGCTGACCATGGACCTTTGTGAGAGGTAAACAGATGGCAGCCTGGGCAGGATGAGTTAACATCCTTCTAGGCGGGGCTTGGAAGAGAGAATCCAGTCCCGGCCATGAGATCCATCCTGGTCCTAGCCCCGGATCTGTCCTGGTGCTTGCCTGGAATACTCCAGGCCTCCTTCCTCTTTTTGGAGTGGAATTCACTGCGCTCACAGAGTTTATTCAGTGCTATAGAGATGTGGGGTTGAGTAAGGAAATCTGAATGACATCAATCCATTAGTGATGAACCAGTATTTCCTGAGCCCTTCCTAAATGTCAGGCCCTGAGTTTGGAATGTGGAGGGATACAGAGATTCATAAAACCTGGGTTCTTCTCTCTTGGGGCTTATAGACAACTGTGGGGAAAAGATTTATGTCCAGGAAAGGTGAAGTGACATGCCAGAAAATGCGCAAAGCAGTGTGAATTACCGTCCCTCTGTCAGATGGGTGCTTCTCAGGCCTGACCATACTAGGGAATCATCCGGGGAGCTTCTTAAACGCGGCTGCACAGTGCGCTCACCCCCAGAGATGGGGAAAGGGGGGAACTTCATGTGTCCTAACTCTTGGGGTGGGCAAAGTGCAGTGGAGGGCTCTGGGCAACAGTTATTTGAAGGGATGATAGAATTTGTGGGTGAGACAGGGCCTAAGATATCAAGCCCAGTAGATAAGGGAGTGAGGCCCAGAGGGGATGTTTCCTGCCCGAGGTCACACTCAGTGTCCATGTCAAAGTGGGACTAGGACCCAGGTCTTCTGTGAACCTTCTTCACGTTCACACCTGCCTCTTGGCTCTGATCAGCTCCTGGACATGGTGGCTCCATGACCCCATGCTGAGCTGAGCTTTTATTTATTTATTTTTTTTTTGGCACTCTGGTCTGTGGCTGGAGGGTTCAAGGGCCTGCTGATTCTGTCCAGAGATGGACTGAGTCCTCCCTGTGCCACTACCTCTAGGGCAGGAAAGGGAGGTGGGGACCGGGTCAGACACTGTAATCAGGGTATGGATTGGGGACCAATGACAGTCACAGCTGACACCACGGTGGTAACTTTTATGAAAGTCAGGCCAGAGCAGACACGATGAAAGTTAATACGTTGATTGAAGTCTTGCCTTTGAGTATAAAAAGATGAACTAAACAAGCACAGGCTGGGGAAGGGAAGGAGGGGGGAGAGCATGGGAAAAGGGGCCTGGAAGATTCTAGCTAATGCTAGGCTCAATTTTATGGGCCAGCCATGTAGGAGGGCACTCAGTTGGCTAATGTGACCTCAGGCTGTATTACTAGAGATCCAGTGTCTAGAACAAAGGAGGTGATGATCTGACTGTATTTTGTGCTGATCTGTCTACACCTGAACATGGCTTTCAGTTGTTTGGAGATATAGTGGACTAATTGGCAATTTTTGAGAAGATGAGGGCCAGGGGAGCAAAGGGACACGAAAACACTTCCTTTAGAGAATGTTTTTTTTTTTTCTTTGGAGAACTTTTGAAGGAAATGAGGGTCTCGGTCTTTTTTTTTTTTTTTTTTTTTTAATCCTCAGAGGGATCCTTTGTTTCATCCACTTTGTCCTTAAAAGGTAGAATTTCAACCTGTAAAAGTTATTTCTTCCACTTCAGCCAGTGGCTTGGAACACTGCTTTGTCAATTGCATGGTATAAGTGGTCCTGGGGCAGGTCCAAGGGTTGTGGAGTCACCGGGACTGGATGAGATGGGTTCCAGGGCTCCACTAAGCAGGCTTTCCTAGGACCCTACTCCCTACTCCTATCAGAGATCAGTAAGGAAATGGACTGGATTTCTATTCACTTTTTCAAAGATCAGATCTACTTCATTTACATGTCAAGAAAAATTTCTCAAGTATGATAAAGTGTTTACCATTTTCCTATAGTTCTTCAAATGCCTGACATTCATCTTTTCTCCCTACCTTTAAAATTCCTTTCTTTTTCACATTACCTTTCTTAATTGCTTCTTATTGTAAAAAACAAAGACAAAAAACAAAGATGGGTGGATCTGTTGTGCACATTAGCAGGTCCAGACAGAAAAATGCACAGAGGTTTATATGCCATTTACAGTAACAGCTCAGAGTACAGTCAAGGAGAATCTGATATCAGCCTTACTCTGAAAGAAGCCTGTGTAGGATGAGATACCACTGAAGCTTAATCAGAATTTTCCCTCACCAATTATCTAACAGTGGCAAATGTAAAAAATATGCAGTTAAAATACATAGCAGTCACTCCATATACTGCCCTCTCCCCACTCACCCAACTTCTGAATAACAGGGCTTTTTTCAAATTTTATTCCCTTTTAGTTCATATTTCATGGAAAAAGCTAAAAAGTCACGTTTTAGCAATATATCCCCATAGAGCATTGCAATTTACCAAGATTTTAATGTATTTGGACAGAAATCTTACTCAAAGATTAGTGATGACTATTTTCCAGCAAATATTGAGTAAAAAATAATTCTAAACCCAATCTGAGGTGATAAACTTCCTTTTCTGGCGGGGACACAACTGCTGAGACAATTGTAGCAATTATCCAGGACAATAAAAGAAAGCTTATGACAGTGTGTCATATTATGGTGAGTGTGCATCAAAGCTCATCATGGTTTTTGGTGAGATCTTCCCCATAATTAGTAGCTTGGCTTCCAACAAACATGTTCCAGTTGTCCAAGATCTCCTCCTTAGTGAGCTTCTCATCCTTGTTTTTGTCCGGCTCGTACACCAGGTGCCTGGCCTCAGCATGCGCGTGGTCATAACCTTGCGGGAGGATCCAGTGGCGATTCTCATCTCTGTCCAGCTTCCTGTCCTTGTTCAGATCTCAGAATTCATTAAACTGCTCCCGTTCTGACAGCACCCAGTCTGGCTCAGGGCCATTCTCTTCGTGGGAAAACATATCAGCAATATACTCATCCTGATACACAAGGCCATCCCCGTTCTTGTTGAGGTCCTCCAGAGTTTCCCGAACCACAATTTCCTTCATGTGCTCAAACTCCTCAGGGGGCAGAAAGGTGGTGAACTCCTCCCGGGTGGCTGTCTGGTCACCATCGAGGTCCGCAGGCTTGAACCTTCTCTCATCACATGGCAGCATCTTTTTAAAGGTGTGATGATCTGAAGTCTCATGAAACTCTGTGGGACTACAGGTATATTTCAAGGTGCAACGCAAGTTGTGTTTTGTACAGACTCAGGGGAGAGGGAACTTAGAGCTCGGTATGTGGATTACTGCCTCTTGCGGTTGTGATCTTCATATCCCTGGAAGCAGTCACGTGAAGCCTCTACCAGAGAAGGGATTGCTCTAAATAATAGTGATAATGACAGCTGACATTTGTCAGGTGTTACTATGTGCCATGTACACTGTACATTGATTAACTCATTTGATCTTACCAACAACCCTATCAGGTAAGTACTGTTATTACCCCCATTTTATAGATGGGAAGATTGAGGCACAGAGGGCCACTAAGTTGCTCAAGCTCACACAGGGCAGTGTGGGTCCAGAGTCTGAGATCCTCTAGCACATGAAGAGGGTTTGAGCAACAAGACCTCTAAGATTTTTCCAATCCCTGAGACTCTCAGGTTTTAGGGTGTTCTCTACTGGGACCATCCTCAAGTCATGTACTTCTTGTGGCTATTTTTTTTTTTGGCGGTACGCGGGCCTCTCACTGTTGTGGCCTCTCCCGTTGCGGAGCACAGTCTCCGGACGCGCAGGCTCAGCGGCCATGGCTCACGGGCCCAGCCGCTCCGCGGTGTGTGGGATCTTCCTGGACCGGGGCACGAACCCGTGTCCCCTGCATCGGCAGGCGGACTCTCAACCACTGCGCCACCAGGGAAGGCCCCTTCTTGTGGCTTTCAGGTCACACTCCGCGTAAGGCCCAGGAGACAAGACACTGCTGACTCATTCTTTCCCAGCGGCGCAGGCTGGGAACTGAGCCAGGCCACTTGGCTAGCCTGGTGGCAGGTGCCGGTGCCTGTGGTTTGGCGGCGGGTCAGCAGCCGAGATGTGGCCTCAGGGGCTGACCCGTGGGGAGGGCAGTGGGTCCACAGAACCCAGACTCTGGGACCCTTCAGAGAGGGGTTGATTCGGGGATAGGAAAGAAATACAATTCAGAATTCAACAAGACGGACGTGTGAAACTGAAAAGCCCCAAGTGGACTTTACTCAGTGCCAGGGTCGAGCGTGGCTGATCCATGTGCACCTGGGTGACCCTCCCTGGGGGCTGAACTGGGGCTGCTGACAAGCCTCTCCAGCACTATTCATCCCTCGACATTGACCCAAGGCTTCCTCGGTAGCCAGGGAGGAACAGGGTACCCTGCTGGAGGAACCTCCCTGCCCAGGGCTCCTCAGAGGTGTTCTGGGTACCGGTGCCCAGCAGACAGTGTAGGGGTGCCTGCTCCCACCCGCTGCCCTGAGGGCTGAAGGGGTCAGTATCATGGCCCGTGGGTGCCCCCAGGGAGCTCCTCTTACGTGCAATCGTATAAGGTTTTCTATAAATGGAGCTCATGGGTGGAATTAAAACTCTAGGAGGGCCTTCTCCTGATTCCCTAGGACCTCCTGCCCTGCATCTTCTAAGGGAGGGTTTTGTGCCTGAAAGTCCCTTCTCTTTTGTTTTTGGACACTTGGGTGACAGAGGAGTAGACAAAATCCTGGCACCAAAGAAAGCAGCTGGCCAAACCCTGGTATTCCTACTGATTAGAAGGAATTCGGTTTGAGTTAGTGGTTCCCAAACTTGTCTGATGATAAAACCCACTCGATCAGAACCTTTCTGTGAAGAACCTGGCAAAACTACATTTAAAAATAATAGTCCCTTCCCCAACTTTTATCATGGAGTGAGACCCTGAGGGAAAAAAGTTTGAGCTACAGACTCAATTCACAGCACCTTCATCTTGGACTTGAGAGAGCCTTAAGGAATCTACACTAATGATCTGATAAAACTAAAATGTAAAGAACCCAGTGAATGCGAGAGAATGCTTCAAAACCCCTGAAGATTTTCCACCTTTAATTTTAAAAGTTATTTATTATTTTACAAACACTTTAATAGAACTTACTGTGAGCCAGATACGATGCTTGAAAGATATTTGCTCGTTTAATTTTCATAGAACCCAGAGGCCCGGTGGGGTTAAGTCACTTGCCTAGGGTCGCACAGAAGTGGTGGAGTCCCAGTTCAGACCCGGGCTGTCTGGCTCCTGAGTGTTTGCTGTAAACCACTAAGTTATATGTTTTTTTTGTTTGTTTGTTTGTTTTGTTTTGCTTTGCGGTACGCGGGCCTCTCACCGTTGTGGCCTCTCCCGTTGCGGAGCACAGGCTCTGGACGCGCAGGCTCAGCGGCCGTGGCTCACGGGCCCAGCCGCTCCGCGGCATGTGGGATCTTCCCGGACCGGGGCACGAACCCGCGTCCCCTGCATCGGCAGGTGGACTCTCAACCACTGCACCACCAGGGGAGCCCTATATGTGTTTTTAAAACATCTCTTTTCGTTTGGCCACAGAGCAAACCCTCTCTTCCTAATCATTGTAAACGATAGAACAGCTTCGTCTGCGTGATTTCAAATATTATACTTCCCCCCTGCGGTCCAATAAGTGGGGCTATTTTTGTATGTGGAGCCCAATCCGACTTTCTCTTTGGATGGAAAACCATGCCTATTGTTATGGCAATCCAAAATGCTGTGTGGAAGCTTTAAAGTACAGATTTGAATCCCTTTGTTTTTCACCCCAAATGTTGAAACAAACCTAAGAGCTCTGCTGATTCCTGACAGCTTTGAGTCTCCGCGTTTCAAATATTTCAGACCAGCTTGGGAGCAAACACATGATATTCTGCTTGTTTCTCTTGCATAGTTTATTTTTAAAAGCATGCATCTGGCTGCTTTTTCGTTCCCCAGAAGGAGGAGGGAAATTGCTCCGAGAAGGCGGGTGTTGGATGGAAACTTCTCCCCAAAGCAGGAGGCAGCTCCATCCGGATCTAGTTCCTTAGTAGGTGCTGTCCCTTGATTGGTCTTGTCCTTCAGCCTCAGGCTCAGAGCTTCCAAGCTCTTCCAAGAATCCTCTGACCTGCTGGGCTCCTTGCACGTGGACAGGAAAGAAGATGTTGGTTACTTGTACGTGTCCACCTTTTCAGAGGAATAGTTTAGTCACCCTCTGATCGTCCATGGTCAGGTCAAATAGAGGACGCCTTTCTGGCTGAGACAGCCCGTTGTCACAATGTCACAATCATTACTGAGCATTTGCTACGTGTCAGACGGTGGGTAGCTATGCCATGAAGTAGACATTAAAATCCCCCATTTAAAAAAATTAGAAACTGAGGCCCAGAGGAACTAAGTGTCCTCTACGCCCAAGGTCACACAGCTTGTGAGAGCAGAGAGGGGACTGGAGCCTGGGTTTGACACCAGCATCTCTGCTCACTGCACCAGCTCACGGAACAAGGAGTCATTCTTATCGCTCGTTCCTAACACAGCACTGTGGGAGTCTCTGTAGGAGCAAATGGGCAGCAAATTCACATGACCAGGCAGCTGGAGACTATGTATAGTCTGAAAACTTGGGCATAGATTATAGCTCTTGCTTCCTGATTTTCTTGGAGGAGCCTGAGTCCCACCAAGAAGTGCAAGGTGTGAAATTCACATAGGCTTTTGGGATCACAAGTACACTTTCACCAATAGCCTTAATCAGGGAAGATCACGTTAACCAGTAGGTTTTATGGTTGCTATAGTTATTTTCCGCAAGGAGCTGGAGTCGAAACTTGTGCAGCAGGAGGCAAACTAGCTCTGGCTTGAGATATGGTTCCATTCAGTGTCTTTTCTTCAAGTCCCAGCTCTGCCACCCGTTATTGGTATGACCTGCGGGCATGGGATTTGCCCACACCGAGCCTCAATTTCTGCATCTGTAAATTGGGATCACAGCTTCGTCTGCACTGGGTGGTTTCAAAGACTAAATGACATGGCATACAAAGCCCCTGGCAGTGGGAGGCATGTCTCCTCTGAGAGTCTCTGTGGCCCAGCCAGAGCCCTCACCCACCCCCCCCCACCCCCAACCGCTGTCCGCTGTGGGCACTCTCTCCTCCCTGTCATCCCAAGACCTCCTGCCTTCTGAGCTCTCCAGTCAGGTTCAAGTTCCTTAACTGTAAAATGGAGATAATAATATATAAACCAAGTGTCACCCTGCCCCTGGGTCCTCAACAACTCCAGCCTGCTTGGTCCCTTTCCTTTAAGATTCAAGTAATGTTAGCTAGAGGCTTTTCACAGATGTCCAGACTGAGGAAGTTCCCCTCTATTTCTAGTTTGCCAGGAGTTTTAAAATCAATCAATGGGTGTTGACCTTTGTCAAATGATTTTTTTTCCATCAATTAATGGGATCATGTGATGTTTCTTCTTTAGAATGTTAACACAGTGGATTACAATGATTGATTTTTGAAAATCTAACCAGCCTTTCATTTCCAGAATAAATGCCTCTTGGTTGCTCTATATCCTTCTTTCTAAATATTGCTGGATTTTATTTGTAAATATTTTGTTGAGGACTTTTGCATCGATGTTCATAAAGGCTATTGATCTCTAGTTTTCTTTTTTTAATACTTTCTTTATAGGGTTTTTATATCAGGATAATGCTGGCCTAATAAAATGGTTGGGAAGTGCTTCCTCCTTTTTTCTTTTCTGACAGACACTGTGTAGAATGGATATTATTTCTTCTTCAATTGTCTGGTAGAATTCTACAGTGAAATTATCTAGCTTGGAGGGTTTTTTTGTAACTACAAACTAAATTTCTTTAGTTGTTATAGAACTATTCAGGTTATTTATTTCATAGTAGGTGAATTTTGTAGTTTTTGTTTTTTGAGGAACTGGTCCATTTTACCTAAGTTAGAGAATTTATGTGTGCAGAGCTGTCCATAGTTTTCCTTTATTATCTTTTTAATGTTTGTGATATCTCTAGTGGTAGCCCCTCTTTTATTCCTATTTGTGCCTCTCTTTTATTCCTGATTTTGATAATTTCTCTCTTAGTTCCTTTATCAGTCTTTGTAGAGGTTTATGAGTATTGTTGATCTTTTCAAAGATCCAGATTGGTTTAACTGACTTTCTTAATTGCTTTCTGTTTTAATTCAATTGATTTCTGTTCTTATCTTTATTATATTCTTTCTTCAGCTTCCTTTGGGTTTATTTTTCTCTTCTTCTTTTATTTCCTAGGGTGAGGTTTTTAGATCAGTGATTTAAAATTTTTCTTTTTTTTAAATTTATAAACATTTGATGCTATAAGTTTTCCTCTAAGCACTGCTTTAGCTGCATGGTACAAACTTTGATATGTTGTATTTTAATTTATGCTCAATTAAAAATATTTTCTAATCTCCCTTGCTACTTCCTCATTGACCATGGGTTATTTAGAAGTATATTGTTTAATTTCCAAGTGATTGGAGGTTTTCCTGTTATCTTTCTGTTGTTGATTTCTAGTTTAATTCCATTATGACCAGAGAACATACCTTATACAAGTTCAGTTCTCTTAAATTTGTTAAGGTTCTTTTTTAATGGCCTAGGGTATGGTGGCTGTTCCATGTGTACTTGAAAGGAGTGTGTATTCTGTTGTTGGGTGAAGTGCTAAATGTTATTTAGATCCACTTGGTTGATGGTCTTTTTCAGTTCTTCAATATCCTTACTGATTTTCTGTCTACCAGTTCTATCTATTAATACTGAGAGAGGAGTTTTGAAGTCTCCTAGTGTAATTTTGTATTCTGTCCAGGTTTTATAGATGCATTCATTGAGAGTAAATGTGCTTACTCCACATTTTTCAGAACTAAAGCCCATTTGCCTCTTCACCTAAATCATGTTTGTGCCACTGCTGATTGACTCGGGAGAGACACAACCTAGCAATGAAATATCCGACTCTCTTCACATTTTCAGTGCCTAATCCTAAGACAGGGTTTGAGAAGAACCAGTTGGGGGAGAGTGGGGGACTCAGGCTTCGTCCAGAAGGGGGGTTTGTCCCACACCTAAGAAGGGTCTAGGTGTTCCCTGAAGAGCCCCTGCTATCTCCTTGTCTTCCCACAGCAGGGTTCAGGGATCCGGAGAGGCATTCCAGAGGAGGGGACACCTGACTAAGCTTCCAGGCTATTTTAGGGTCATAAAGGTGAAAAAGATAGGAGGGACGGTAGAGGGAGCCATCTCTGCAAAGGCCTAGAGCCCGAGAACACAGGGTGAGCCTGGACATATCGTCATCTCTTCTGACCACTCTGCTGCTTACTTCTTGGACCCCCAGTTACAAGCACAGGAATCTTGCCTCTGCAGGCTGCAAAGCACTCTCCCTAAGGTCATCTCACTGTGGCCGGGCGGTGCCTTATTTCTTCCCTTAAGGATGAGAGCACTGGGGCTTTGTGGATGGGCTCATCCATGCCACCCTACAGAGATGTCACAGAACTGTTTCAGGACTCAGGTCTCCTCGCTCCTGTCTAGTCCTTTTTTTTTTTTTTTTCCCAGGGTGGGGACATGGATTTTTTCCCCCCAGCTTTAATGAGGGATAATTGACAAATATAGTTGTATATATTTCAATAGTACACTGTGATGGCTTAATATACATATAGATTGTGAAATGATTACCATGATCAAGAATCAAGATAACTAACACATACATCACCTCATATAGTTAACTCCTTTTTTTTGGTGGCAAGAACACTTAAGAGCTACTCTCAGCAAATTTCAAGGATGCAATAGCATATTATCAACTATAGTCACCATGCTGTACATTAGATCTTCAAAGCTTATTCATCTTATACATTTGACCTATATCTCTTCATTTCCCCCAACCCCCAGAAACCACCATTCAACATTCTGTTTCTATGAAACAGCTTTTTTTTTTTTTTTGTAAGTTCCACATATAAGTGATACTATTCCTTTATCCACTCATCTGCTGATGGACACTTAGGCCGTTTTCATACCTTGGCTATTGTGAATAATACACAATGAACACAGGAGTGCAGGTATCTCTGCAAGATCCTGATTTGGTTTCCTTCTGATATATTCCCAGAAGCAAGACTGCTGAATCATATCATAAGATAACTCTATTTTTAATTTTGGGGGGATCCTGTTTTCCATAATGTCCTGTCCAATCCTATTTTCTCAGAAAGTTCCTAGCCGTGGGGCCTGCCAGATCACCTGGGAGATTCTCAAGCTTTTCTATTTTCCTGTTTCCAAACCATTTCCATGTGCAACCACTGCCTGCAGGTGCCCATCCCTGGAGGGGGCATATCAGCGTTTCCAGGGGTTGACTGAGTGGCACTGAACTTCACAGTCTGAACGAGCACCCCTGACCCTGATAGGCAGTTCTCCTCTCCCTGTGCCTAGAGAAGAACCTCTGATTCTCTTCAAAACCTTTCATTTTACAGATAGTGAAACAAGGCCGAGAGAGGGGAAGAGACCAGCTGGGGGATTAGAACTGAGACCCAAGCTGGGGATTTGGGATGTGGATTTGTGACTCTTTAATAAGAAATCAATCATGGTTAACAGTTATCAAGCACTTCCTCGATCCTGTGACACTCTGTTAGTCCCTTTACGTGGATGAACTCACGCATTCTTCACAACACCCTGGGAGGCAGATATCGTTACTATTGAGCTCATTTCACAGATGAGCAAACCGAGGCACGGAGAGGTTTGATAACTTGATGAAGCTCATGCACCTAGTGCATGGGGAAGCCAGGGAGCCAACCCAGGCCCTACAAGCTCCAGGCCTTTGCGCCCAGACACGCCCACCTCTTCTGCTTCTCTACCTGTCCCCCTGTTTCTCAGCATCAGAATCCCTCTGCCACCAAACGAACGGCCTTTATTTCCCTTCTAGGGGCACCTGATCAGCTGCTGGGGCTCCTCAGCGTTAGTGATATTCACAAGGAGTGTCCAGTGCCTGCACACAGCAAGGCCTTAGGGGCCAAGCCTCTGCCCGAGTGTCCTGCCCTCACCGAGGAGGGGCCCTGCCTGGGCCTGGCCTCCCGTCCTGCGGACCTGGCCTCCTTCCAAAGCCCACATCCTCTCAAGGTCTGGAGAGCAGGAGCCCTTCCCAGCTCAGTCAGGACCCGGCTGAGGGGTGGCCCGGGGCAGGAGTGACAATGCATCTAAAATTACCCCAGCTGAAAGCTGTGTGTGCTCCACCCTTCCTGCATCCCTCCCCGAGACTGGACCAGCCGAGAGAGAGAGACCTCTGTGGATTGGGTGATTTGTGTTGAAAGTTGTGCTCCCAGCCTCTGGGCCCCTCTGGGCTGGAGTGCTGGGAGGGGTCCCTGGAAACCCAGCTTGTGTGAAGCAGGCTTGCCATGGGGACCGGTGCTCTGCCCCGGTGTCTTCTTTTGAGCTGTGGAGGGTTCTCTGGGCCTCTGTGTTCCCTCTCCTTGGATCACACTTGCCTGGTAATTCCTACTTAGCCCCACAGGTGTTCTCCTAGATGCCTCTTCTTCCAGGAAGCCTTCCTTGCATACCTCCCTCCTGCATCCATCTGGGTTGCATGCCTTTTCCCATCTTAGCCCTCATAGAACTTTTCAGTATTGGCCTGTTCATGAGTCTGTGTCTCCAAGTAAAGGGCCAGGTTCACTGTAGTATTCCAAATCCCCAGCACAACACCCAAACCATAAGAAATGCTTAATAATAGGGAACTTCGTTCAATATCCTGTGATAAACCATAATGGAAAAGAATATTAAAAAAATATGTATATGTGTAACTAAATCACTTTACTGTACAGCATTGTAAATCAACTATACTTCGATAAAAAAATAAATAAAATTCAGAATGGAAAACTGGAAAAAAAGAGATGCTTAATAATGTTTGTTGAATTAGCGAATTAAAACAAAGATGTCAAGGGTGAAGACTGAATAGTATAGTTTTCTTCACGCTGTAGCTTTTGGATATCCACAGACATAAGAAAGGAAACATTCCAATGTTCGGGTATTAAAGGAAGAAACATGCCTTGTATAACCTATTGTTTTAGGAGTTGCAAACCCTCAGTTGTTCCTGCTGGTGTCTAAATGCCTTTCTGAGTGGGATACTTGGGATGAGACTTTAGAATGTCCTTGTTGGCAGGACTCTGAGAGGTCTTTATCCCTATTTTACAAAGAAGGAAGTGGAGACTCAGAGAGGTTCAGTAACTCGCTAGGGTTGCACAGCCAGGAAATGGCATTTTGGGGTTGTCTCATTATTCATAAGGCGTGTGTGTCTCTTACCTTCATGGGCTTTCGTGCAGCATGGGAGACACAGAGGTACTAAGACCATGACACATCGCTGCGAAGAGTGACGGAGGGAAGGGGAAAATTGCAGGGGGAGCCAGCGGGAAGAGGGAAGCGCCTGCCTGGGAGTGTGCCGATTGGACCAGGGTGGGAAGCAATGGGAAGAGCGTGTGCAAGGCAAGGAGGCTGGAAATGCAGGGCTCTTGGGGGACCGTGATGATCTCCCCCTCTCACGGGCAGCTCTTGAAATGAGGCGGACGCTTGGGAAGAGTTAATGTTGCTTTTGCCTGTCCCTAAAGTGAGGTCATGTCTGGCCACTGAACTGTCAGCTTTACCAATCTAACCTGTTCTCCCCAACAACAGTAAACCAGTCAAATCCATTTACCCTCTTCACCATCAAATAAGCCGAATTTTCTGACGTCAGGATTTCTGGAGGTAGAAAGGCTTTGCCAAGAGGTGGAGAAGAGCCCTCCGGTTGGGTCTTTGAGCAAGTCCTGCTCGGCCACTTTCCGTCCCCTCCAGGCAGTGTCTGTCCTTCCATCTGTCCAACCATCTGTCTGTCTGCCCGTCTGTCCGTCCGTCCCTCCGTCCGTCTGTCCATCCGTCTGTCTGTCCGTCCTGGCCAAATTGGCAGGTCGGGGCAGGAGCCCTCCATGGCCCGCTGCAAGCTCTTTCTCTGAGATGAGTGATGAATGCGCTTGGGGATTAGCCGACTCTCCCTGGCCCTGGTGGTGCCAGGAGTGAGCACATTCCTGAAAGGCCAGAGCTGATGGATGCCTTGGGGGGAGGGGGAGGCTTTAGGGAGAGGAGAGGCTAGAGTTTGGGAGGGGATTCCTGACATTCCCGGGGGGGGGGGGGGGGGGGGGGGGGGGCAGAAGTGCCTGGAGCCGTGATGGACAGACAGCTGAGAGAACAGGCCCAGACCAGGTGCGGGGTGGGGGGCCTTGATCCACACCTCCGGCCCTCCCCACCCTCAGTGCCCTGGAATGTTATCTTTCCTCTAATCACCTGCAGGCCAGGGAAGAATGAAGGGATGACACTCGTGTGAGAGAGTGGCTTTTTCTGGGTGGGGGGAGGGAGGGAGAGGACAAGGAGGATGGTGGCCTAACGGGGTGGAAAGAAGATACTAGAGCTTCCTGAATCCCACCTACTTGCATCATAGAGGGCCTGAGTGGGGAAGGATGTGGAACCTATAGAGCTTCCCATGAAGGACCCTAGGGTAACACCTCTTCCACCCTTTATGTGGTGACTGACGCATCTTAGGGCCCAGGAAACATACCAGAACTCTTGATGTCTTTGGTTTCATAATCAGATACCTCTTGCCCTGAGCCTCAGTTTCCCCAATTCTAGGAATGAAGAAGTTTAATTCCGTGGTCTCTGAAGACCGTCCTGGTTCTGATGTCCTTGGACCTCTGAGAGCGCTCACCCCAGACCACTCACGGGGTGGTGGCTGGTGAACAGGCGAAGAGGGGAGAGACGTGTCAGGCATCTCACTCTTATACTCCAGTGAGGCCCCTGGACAGTACTGGAGGCAGGGAGTCCATGAAATCTGCTTCTTTGGAAGCTGAGTTCCTGAGGCTGCCTGGCAGAGGGAGAGCGTCAAGCCCAGACGCTGCCAGGATCCACCTTCGTGCCAGTGGCTGAATCGCTCCAAGCCTCGCTTCCTAACTTAGAAATCAGGGTGACAGCGGTGACCTCTCGTGGTTAGGGCAAGGCTGGAGCAGGTTTTCCTGATGCTCCCCTTTCTGGCCGCCCACTCTGGCTCTCATCTCTAGAGTGTTCTGCAGACCAGGCGGCCACGGCTCTCAGAGTTCCCTGGTTTCTTTTGCGGTTCTTCTTTTCCACAAGGCGCTTTGTTCACTACCTAAATGTAATGTCCTTTTCGTGTCTTTTAATACTTCTCATTAAACAAAAATCTTGCTGATTAGAGGAGGAAAGGACGTGGAAGATCAGGGACGTGATGCCTTTCACCTTCTCTCAGCGGAGCCCCCCACCCCGTGACCAGCACTGGGCCAGGGTGTCTGCCGAGGGGGTACATACAGGCACACCTTGTTTTACTACACTTCACGTTATAGAGCTTCACGGATATTATGTTTATTACAACTTGAAGGTTTGTGGCAACCCTGCGTCGAGCGAGTCTATCGGGGCCATTTTCCCAACAGCATTTGCTCACTTTGCGTCTCTGTGTCACATATTGGCAGTTCTTGCAATACTTCAAGCTTTTTCATTAATACTGTATTTGTTATGTGATCTGTGATCAGTGATCTTTGATGTGACTATTTCAAAAAGATGAAAATCTGTTGAAGGTTCAGATATGGTTAACATTTTTTAGCAATAAAGCATTTCCAAATTAAGGTATGCACAATTTTTTTAGACATAATGCTATTGCACTTAATAGACTATAGTATAAACACAACTTTTATATGCACTGGGAAACCAGAAAACTCGTGTAACTCACTTGATTGCCATATTGGCTTTATTGTGATGGTCTGGACCTGGACTCCCAGAATCTCCAAGGTATGTCTGTATTTCTTCCCATTTTATAGATGAAGAAACTGAGGCCGAGGGACCTCAAGGTCACACAATTAGTATGAGGTAGAACTGGGGTTGATTCATAAGTAGCTGAGTGAAACTTTGTGATAGTTTCTTCTTTTACAGCAGAGGAGCCCTCTGAACCACAGTGCAAATCTCATAGTAGCCGTATGACGAACAAGAACTATTCTCTTGTGGTTACACAATGATTTACTTAAAGACAAGTGACCTGAACACATAAGTTGCTTTTCAAACCTTTATATTCTAAATAATGCTGCCACGGTCATTCCCATACATCCATTCACAATATGTACCAAATGCTACTGCGCGCTTGACACTGCATTGGCTTCATGATGTGTTTGTGTAAGTCACTGAGGGACTGGTTCCCCTCTCCGTCTTGCGTCCTCCTGCACCGTGCCTGCCGTGGCTCCTTGAACACGTAGCTGTTCTGAAAGTATCCATTACACGCCAGAGACATCACAGAGCCCGGGAGAGGCTGGCTCTATTTTTCTTCAACCTGGAAGCTAAAGACTGTATCTCTTGTGGGAAGCCACCTTTGAATGCTAGCTGGAAAAAAAACTGATGGCGCAGTCCCTTATCAGAGCTTCCTGAAACCCTTCAAAGGAGCACAATGTTGGGTGGGTGGTACTATATCCATTACCTCATCTCCTTTGCTGTCCTCCTTTTTCTGGTCACATCAAACAAAAACAAAACCTTGGCCAACACTATCCATAGGGGCTGTTCTATATTAAGATGAGCAATTGTGAGGAGATCTAAAATTAGCCCAGCATTAATCAGCTCCTGTTGCCAACGTGGATGACTCAGTTTTCAATCGCACAAGTCCTGAATTCCAATGGTGCTCTCAGGGGTAGCACTCAGCGACATGGACGAAGCGCGATGCTGGGACATCGTGTGGCCATGGGCACTGGTAGGAAGAGCACTAGCTTTTAGAGTCAGGTAGCCTGGGTTGGGATCCTGGCTCTGACCCTCACTAGCTTCAAGTCCAAGGGCACACAAGGGTGGAAGAGGTTTTCTTAACCTCTTTGAGCCTCAGTTTCCCCATATGAAAAGAGGTGATGAAAGCACCTATTTCATAGGATGGCTACAACAATTCAATAAGATCATGTATGTAAAAGTGGACCTAGCATAATTCCTGATGCAACGGTTCCTCCCTGCAAGGCTGTGGTTGCCTACGCAACTCACGGTAGCAGCCTGCACAGCCCTGGAGAGGACCATCTCCCCTTGGGTATCTGAATTCAGCTTCCTCTTGTACACATCCAGGACCAGCCCAACACGCTAGTCATCCCCATTGCTACCTAGCCAGCATGGCAATTGGCACTGGATAAAATTCGATCAGCACTCTGCTCATCTGGGGGTCAGATACAGGAGCCTCTCAACTCCAGAGCATGGCCATTACCCTGGAAGCAAGCAGGAAATGCACCTGGGTAACAAGGAAAGTAACTTCTGCAAAGGGCCACTTTTGTCCACAAAAGAGCAAAGAGAGCCAACCTTGGGCTTTCTTGGCAGAGTTTGGTGGCATAGAATTCTGCGTGGAGTGAAAATTATTGACTTAATCATGATGACTCATGTCTGCTTTCTTCTGGAAAATCTAATTTCTCCCCCTTGTTAGTGGGAATAATGCTTCAGAAGCAACTTAGGACACATTGAGAGATGGAACAGAGAAGTAATAGCCATGGGGAACGGTTCTGGGAAAGAAAATGGAATTAGTCGCTGGAGACAGGTTGGTGCCAGTGAGTGCAGGGACACCCAGCCCTCAGCCTGGTGTTTTCAGAGGACATCAGTGAATCAAAGTCTGTTTCAAGTCACTGATGTTGTCTGTGTTATGGGGTCCAAGCTCATACGGCTCGCTGCACAACAGGCCAATAAAGTGAGAGATGGAAACCAGCAGAGAAGAGAGTGGACTATTGTCCCAAGAAGCATCTTACCCGGGTTAGCATTCAGGCTTCTTTGATACTAAAAGCGGAGGGAGTGTGGCTGGTTTTTGCAAACTTCTTGGGGCAGGAATCCTTTGCTCTTGCAGCTGTCCGCAGAGGTCTGGTCACAATTTTCTTATAAACCTTCAACAAGACAATTGTTGTTTTCTGTTCCGCAACTTTTAGTCTCCATTTGAATGGAAAAGTGTTATACCTTTAAAGGTCAGAGGCTTGAGAATGCGCTCTCTTGTCTATTGCAGGCTCTAGGCAACATTCTTTTCCAAAGGTGCAGAGCCAGCATGACTACTAAGCACAGGCGACAGAGCCCAGAGGTTACAGCTAAAGGACTAGATCCAATATGGAGTCAGGTTTGTTCTTCTGTGTTAACACACGTGCTTTGTTAAAGAAGTCAGGAATGCTTCTAATCCATTTATACTCCCAACACAAGTGGCTAAAAATATAAAAGCTAATCACTTCAAATGGAAAATGTCAGTAATCTGGAATATTGGCTTTTATGGAACAGTTTACTCACCTCACTCACTGAGAGCAGGCAGCGGCTGTGGGGAAGGTTTTCTCTGGCTTCCAAAAGGAGTAACAGCATGTATGGGGGCAGGGGTACAGGGGGAAATCTCTGTACTTTCCACCCAGCTTTGCTCTGAACCTAACACTGCTCTGAAAACTAATGTCTGTGGGGGGGCGGGAAGAGAGAGATGAGATCGGCACGGTTTAGTTTTTAATGTTCCCGTTTCTAGCATTGAATAAATGAATACATACCACTTTTGACTTCTGATGGGTGCAGGACGTACCTCTTTCTAAACCTCCATTTCCTTATCTGTAAAATGGGGACAAAACCATCATGTATCTCCCAGGGCTGCGGTGAGGATTAGACCGGATATGGCTGTGAGGGCCTGGGCACAGTGCCCAGTTCCGTGGAGATACCAGTAGCACCATCGTCTTTGGATTTGAAGGAAAACATCAATTTCATGTGACTGTGACTGCTTTTTGGACAGCACTGAGGAATGAGAGCTTGACTGAGGCCAGAAATAAAGGGCATTCTGAGTCCTCAAGTCTCCGCTCTCAGGAGGAGTTGACTGTGTCTTGTCATGGATCCCATCCGTGATGGAGGTCCCTTTTCTATCCCTTCCCCACCAAGCGGCCTTCCATTCCTTGCCTCCGGAAGCAGTGTGAGTATCTGAGCGCTGGGAGGGAGAGGAGGAACTGTCCCCTGAGCCCACGAGTCTTTAAGCTGAGCAGAAACTGCTGGGCCCCTCAGACAAGCCTGTAACACGTAGTGACATTTTGAGGTATTGGGCTGTGGCCCCTCTTGAGCGTCTACACACACATCACGTGACGGCTTCCACCCCCATTCAAGCAACAGGACGCCTGTGAGCTTCAGAGGGCAGGGCTTATGTGTCCTTCCTTTGCATCCCCAGAAGGTGGGCATGAGGGGTGTGGAAGGACTCTAGGACAAGGAATCAGGCAGACCTGCCTTCTTGGAGCCTCAGTTTTCTGATGGGAAAAGTTGAGCTGATAGTCCCTGATAGCCTTTCAGTGTTGTTGAGAGCCTCAAACAGGGTACTTGGTCTGCAAACCCCTTGGGAATTGCCAGCTGCAGAGGTTGAGTCTGAGGAGGAGAAAGGCCATCTTGGACGCTGAGTGTCTCACCATCATAGGGTGTCCCCATCTCTTTCCTCTTACTGGGGTGTGGAGCTTTTGGTCCCTGCTCAAGTCCATACGTTCCATCCTCAAGTCCCATCTGGGTCAGCCTGCCCAGATTGCCACCATGGAGGCGATGCTGGGAGAGGATCCACCTTCTCCTTGTTCCTTCATGCTAAGAGCCTGCCACCAGGAGAGGGAACGTGCCGTGCACTGGGTCACATGGCCTGGGAGTAGGGGTGGGGTGAGGTGGGCTTGACCCCGGATCTCTGGGCTCCCAGACCTGCCTCCACCACTCCAAGCTGGCACTCACAGACTGATGGTTTTCCATCCCTCCATCACTCAACGCAGTGAGCACATCAACTGAAACATTTTATCTCCTGATACGCAGTGGAGGGAGTGTCTACAGGACACCTTCCAAAAATAATATTTTTGCTCTCCGGCAGCAAAATACACAGAATTCGTTCCTGTCATTTTTGAATCTCTGGCAACAGCTCAACGAGCATTCTTATTTAGAACAATGTAACAATCTGACTTCTGTTTTGGCCTCTAAGTTCTTTTGTCCCTTCCAACAAAGTGTGAAATATGCACTTCCCGGAGTGGGAGGACAGCTCCTGACAATGTAAAGCAATAACAAACTGAGCCAGAGGCAGGGGTGGGCACTGGAACCGGTGATCCCAGCCCTTTTGGAATCCTCTGTCTGGGTTACCAGGAAGACCGAAAATAAGTAGCTGGCGTCAGCTGCCTCGTCGCAATGGGTTGGCGACATTTTCTGGTTCTCGTTTGCAGTCAAGGATGGTGTGATATCAAAGGTTGTCCCTAACCGACCCCCATATACCTCAGTCCCCCGATTTGTTATTCAGTTCGCACAAGGTGACCCCCTCTGCCTGAGCACCTACTACCCCATCTGAATCTCAGAGTCCCTTAGGTATTATGTTTCTTCATTTTAGGTATGAGGTAACTGAGGTCTAGAGAGGGGAGGTGACTTAAGCCAAAGTGATGTTACAAGTGACATGAGAACACAGAGGCTCTAAGAGGCTCTACTGCTGCTCAAGTTGCCATAGATGCCCTGGGTTGCACATGGGGGCAGCTGGTCACCCCCTCATCTCTGCACAGTGGCAGGGGAGCCCCAAAGACCTCAAGAGCAGGAAGACACGGTGGGTGGCTGTGCCTTACGCCACGCCAGGGTGTCGGGGTGCACCCTAGACGGAGCAAGAGGAGGTAGGCAGGGGGTTGGGGAAGTGAGGGGTGATTCCAGCGAGAGGTGGTGGAGATCAGGGTGGAGGCACCCCACAGGGAAGGGGCATGGACTCTCCTCTACGAGGGAGGCATGTGGGGCTCCTGGTGGGGGAAGCTGGGCAGGGTGCCTGAGGTCACTGGGCCGGGACAGACCGGGGAGAGGGAGGGGGAGTGTTGACCACGTGAACCTGCAGGCTCCGAGCTGCCCCTTTCCCCATGGCAGGACCTCCAAGCACCTGACGCCCATGTGAGGTGACGTGCTCTTCTGGGAATGGCCAAGTTGCCTGCACCGTGACACGCAAGACTCCTTCACCCACGCCCCCTTCCTCTGCACCCCTCGATGCTTTCTCTGCACCCCCTGCCTTCCCCTGCTCCAACTCTTATGACTAATTCCACTCAGTATTAACCAGAGCTGCTATTTCTTGAAGGCGTTACTTGGTGCCAGGCACTGCAGGAGGTACTTTGGCTAAATTAGATCAAACTTGCAACATCCTGGGCAGGTAGTTATTATTTCTCCCCATTTTGCGGATGAGAAGGCTGAAAATCAAAGAGGTGAAGTGACTTGGCCAAGATCACTCAGCTGTGTCTGGGATGCACACACGGAGGTTACTTCCTGTCTCCACAGAGGTCGGTATGAGCCTGAGCTAGAGTAGAAGGCAGGGAACCCAGACTTGGCCCCCCGGGGTTGAACCCCTCTTCCTCCCACAGCCCAGGCACCTCGCTTCACCTTTCTGGGGCTCCAAAATAAAGACACCAATAATACGCATTTTGTAAAGTTACTTGGAAAATCAAATGAAATGATAAACATAAAATGATAAACAGAACTGATAGTAATTAAAGCAACTCCCGAGATGTTGGACTTCATTTGTATGATGCAGTAACAAAATGATTGCTCATATAGGGAGAATATTGGTGCGTTATTTATGAAAATCATTGAGGTTGAGTATGTTCTATCGTTACCGATGGCTCAGCACTTTGAACTTTTCCTTCTCTGTGAAGACTTCCCTCCAAGCTTTTGTGGAAAGAACTTTAATTCTAGTTCTAATCGTGGGACCTCAGTTTGCCCATCTGGAAACTAGGGATAATCAATCTATGGAGATAATCCATGTGAAAGTATTTTGAAAGCTGCCAAGGGCTATAGAGAAGGGAGTATTTATTAATCTAGATGATTAGGCATCAAATTTAAGAATGAAGCCAGAACATCGTGAAGACATCTCTTGAGTTTCACGGCTTACCAAAGCCACTTCTAGGGCCATATTGCCGCCGAGGGCTCAACATCTGTTCCTTTTTCAAATTTCTCCTTACTCTCAGCACCCACCTCTGCCCGGTTGGTGATTGTTTAGCCATGGACAGAGTGATTTCTCCACGGGGCGGCGTCCTCGCCCTGTTGCAGCCTCAGCTACTGTCTGAGGTGCAACATTCATTCCAGACTTCAGCCAGCTCTACTTTCAAAACAGGCCCAGAATCTGGCCACGTGTCACTTCTCCCAGTGCCACCCTGAGCCGAAGCTCTCATCAGCTCTTCCTTTGGAAGACTGCAGACCTCCTAACGCTTTCCCCCAGCCTGTTCTCCACACGACAACCGGAGCGGTACTATAGACCATAACTCATTTCTCTAAAGAAGGTCTACAAATGGCCAAAAACACATGAAAAGATGCTCACCATCATTAATTATTAGGGAATTGCAAATCAAGACAGTAAAATATACTTCACACCCACTAGGATGATTGTAATTTTTTTTAAAAGGAAAAGAGCGAGTATTATTGAGTATGTGGAGGAACTGGAATCCTAGTACGCTGTTGATGGGAACGTAAAATGGTGTCACAACTGTGAGACACGTTATGGAGGTTCTGCAGGAAGTTAAACACAGAATTACCACATAACCTGGCAATTTCTCTCCTAGGTATATACCCAAAAGAACTGAAAATAGGCGTTCAAGTACTTGTACATGAATGTGAATAGCAGCACTAATCACTGTATTTTAAAGGTGGGAACAACATGGATGCCCATCAATGGATGAATGCGTAAACAAAATGTGGTGTATACACACCATGGAGTATTATTCAGTCACGAAAAGGGATGAAGTACTGCATGCTACCACTCAGATGAATCGCAAGAATGTTATGCTTAGTGAAAGAAGCCAGACACAAAAGGCCACATATTGGACTTCCCTGGTGGCTCAGTTGTTAAGAATCCACTGCCGATGCAGGGGACACGGGCTCGAGCCCTGCTCCGGGAAGATCCCACATGCCGCGGAGCAACTAAGCCCGTGCACCACAACTACTGAGCCTGCGCTCTAGAGCCCGTGAGCCACAACTACTGAGCCCACGTACCGCAACTATTGAAGGCCGTGCGCCTAGAGCCCGTGCTCTGCAACGAGAGAAGCCACCTCAATGAGAAGCCCGTGCACCACAACGAAGAGTAGCCCCCGCTCACCGCAACTAGAGAAAGCCCACGTGCAGCAATGAAGACCCAACGCAGCCAAAAATAAATAAATAAAATAAATTTACTAAAAAAAAAAAACTTTACTGAATTTGTATAGTATCTTTAAAAGTGAAATGCATTTTTCTTTTGTCACTGTTAATTGCTTGTTTTAAAACTAAAGAAATGATCAAGAAAACGATTCTAACTGAAAATAATTTGGTTGCATAGAGGAGGGGGAGTTTAGAAAATGATAAACTCTGGATGTCAAATACACTAGACAAGCCACTGGGCAAAAGAATCTTTTTCAAATGCAAGTCTGATATTGCAGCCCCCAAAACTTCAGGCTCAAGCCCCAAGGCCTTGGGGGGGTGGGGATGAATTGGGAGATTGGGATTGACATATATACACTAACATGTATAAAATAGATAACTAATGTGAACCTGCTGTATAGCACAGGGAACTCTACTCAGTGCTCTGTGGTGACCTAAATGGGAAGGAAATCCAAAAAAGAGGGGATATATGTCTACATACGGCTGATTCACCTCGCTGTGCAGTAGAATCTGCCACAACGTTGTAAAGCAACTAGACTGCAATTAAAAAGAAAAAAAGAAAGCAAGCCTCAAGGCCTCAGCCCACGTGTCCCCGCCCGAATGCTCCTCCCCCAGGGGCACGGGCCATCTCCAGGGTGGAAGTGAGTTGATGACTGGGTCCTGCTGGTGGGCTGGCAACGTGCGGGGGACGGGGTGGAGCTCCTTCAGCTGCGAGGCCTTGGACGGCAGGCTCCTCAAGACCCTATGCCTGCCTTAGGCAAGGCCCTGACCCTGTGGAGGCCTCGGTTTCCTCTCCTGCACCGCGAGAGCTCATGCTGGACGCTGTCCAAGGACCCTGCCATGCCCCATGACTCAGCTTCTTCCCAGGCCTGCTGTCAGCCTAGGCTGGTAGAGTTCACTTTCTGGAGAGGAAGGGAAAAAATGTGAATTGCTTGTGATTCGAGAGAAAGTTAGAGCAATCACTGCTTTGTGAAAGTGTCTGTCAACTTCCTCAGCCTGTTCCCTGCTTTGGCACCAAAATAGACCCCGAATTATCTATAGGCAACCATTGTTTCCTGCCCACTAAAAATTTTTTTCTTTTTTCCCTTCTTCCTTTCTTCTTCTTCTATTTTTTTTTTTTTTAAACAGACATTTGTATGGAGGGAAGAAATTGGGCAAAATATGCCACGAGGTTGTAATATCCCTGTAATATCCCCCAAAGAATTAGCAAACTGAGCTCCCTTGGCCTGCGGGGCATATTAAGAGAGGCCATATTTACAAGAGAGGGTTCAGTTAGGTGCAAGGGGAAGCACTTGGGGCTGGAGTCAGAACTGCCCTCGGATGCTGGCTTTGGGCAAGTCCCTTCCCAGGCTGAGACTTTCTCCTCTTTCAAATGGAGATTCTGATCCGTCCTCTCTTTTTTACAGGATGCTCTGAGCTGCACTGTTCCAAACTGGCAGGACTGACTATTTCGATCCACTTGGTGCCAGGCCCCGGGCTGGAGGTTGGGGATTTGGAGATGGATGGGAGAGAGCCCCTGGATTCAGGGGCATGGCCTTCTTCTTGCTGGGCTCTTGCAGGAGAGCTCAGGTGGGGAGCTCACAGCAGGTGGAGAAGGAAGATTTGGGGAGGGCTTGGATAGGACCTGGGTAAACAAAAAGGAGGGAGGAAGTGGTCCGTGGATAGATGGAAACAAAGCATTGATCTGCTGAGCAGAGGTTGGGCTAGAGCGGAAGCCAGAAGTAGGAGACAGGGTTGGGAAGGTATGTGTAGTGAAGTTTGCCTCGGTGGTGAAGTGGAGGAATGACAATTGCTTCAGCAAAGGAAAGAGGCAGGGAATTAGTGAAGGATACTGCAGCCTTTGAAGCCATGATCCATGCTTTAAATCCTCGTCACAGAAAAAGAATTCTTCCTCTGACCTGTTCATGTCAGGGGTTGCCACATACATGACCTCGTTTACTTTTCCAAGTAATACAGTGTGTAGGTATTATAATTTGCATTTTACCAAGGAGGAAATGAAGGCTCCAAGATGAAAGATTAGCCCAAAGTCACACAGATGGTCAGAGTCAAGACCAAGACCGAAACTCAAGACTTTAGACAGTTTGGGAAATGGTCCATCAGGCGGCATCTTTATCAACCAGAGTTCTTAACTGCCAGCAACTGAAATGAATCCCTGAACAGAAAGGGTTTCAGTAAAAGGGTGGTCCGGTGGTTGAGACTCCACACTGCCAATGTAGGGGGCACGAGTTCGATCCCTGGCTGGGGAGCTAGGATCCCGCATGCTGCATGGCGCGGCCAATAAATAGATAGATAGATAAACAAATAAATAAAACAGTGACTGTGTAAATCAACCATACTTCAAAAAATAATAATAATAATAAATTAAGTAAATAACTAAATAAAAGGGTGGTTCAGAGAGTCCAGGAGGGCTGGAGACCTAGGCCTGGGGTGGAACTGGACGTGAGGACATGACCACCTTTGTCGCGAGTGCTAGATGCTGTCATTCGCTCACTGACGTGCCCGGCCTTGGACCCTGGATCTTGGTCGTGGCCACAGCTGCCCACAAGCCTCATCTGCCGCCGGTCCTGCCCCCTCTGCTCCCCTGACTACGACAGACGAGAGTCCCCACTTCCTGCATGACCTGAGTCACGCCGCCGGTCCTGCCCCCTCTGCTCCCCTGACTACGACAGACGAGAGTCCCCACCTCCTGCATGACCTGAGTCACGTCTAGGCAGCCGAGATCGATGGTGAAGGCCAGGACAGGAGCCCCTGCTCTAGACTGGCAACGTCAGGACTGGCCATTTTCAGCTTGCACCAGGGGGACGGGCCTTGCCTCCCACCAAGACTCACGGGTGGCTAATATACAGAGAAGGGGTTCAGATTTCTTTTGGCCAAAGAGAATGACAAATGTCCACTCAGCTTCATTCCTGGGCTCTTAGTGTATGTGAGTTTGAGCAGGGGTAGTGGGAGGGTGGCAGTCCCAAAGAAGAAGAAGAAAGCATTGTGGTGTGGAAAGGCCCAGCTTGGGGGCCAGTGCCTGAGTTCTAAACCCAGATCATCCCCCCCCCCACACTGGACCCTCAAACACCTCACAAGGTGGACAGGACAGGGCTTCTCAGATGAAGAGATGGAGGCCCCGAGAGTGGAAGGGATGTGCCCAAGGTTATGGAGGTCATGACTGCAAGCTGGTCTCTTGGACCCAGGAATTTGGATTCTAACCCAAACCTCTTTTGAGGACATGGAGACCGGGGCACTGCAGGAAACAGGGCTTTTCTCAGAACTAGCTCTGCCTGTTTGACACTTGATCTGGGCTGGGGAGGTGGGGTGCTGGAATGAGCGTCAGATCAGATCAGAGATGGAGGGCGGGTACGCATTCTGTGCATTTATTGTGTCTGAACTGAATCCGCTTCTTGTCTGTGCCTCTTGAGCGGGGATGTTGTGTGGGAGTGCAGTGCGGGGCTGGCAGGACTCAGGAATGCCCGGATATTTGAGCCAGGCGGGCAGAGGATCACTCCTTGTGCGTCGGTTGGTCCCATGGGGACCCTGGAGTGCATTTCTCCGAGGCCACAGCTGGTGGCATCTTTGGCACTGTGGGCCTCAGCTGACTCTGGGTTCAAACCACAAAGTCTCTGCCCCAGAGCATAAGGGAAGGCCCCAGGCTGAGCCTGACTGGTAGCCTGGGCTGTGGTCAGTTTACCGAGGAGGCTGAAAGCAGCAGAATACCTGGGTCCTGGACCCTGGGCCCTGGGAACAAAAGCATTCTGAAAAGGGGTGGCCCGCCCACGTTTTACCTTGTCTGCTTACCTGCCTGAGCCATAAAGAAACTCCCATGGTGACTTTGGCCTGTGAGCTTGGACAGGCTTCTGGTCCTGGGGGAGGAGCCCTGAATTTGGAGTCACATGACCCCAAGACCAGTCCCAGATCTGCTGCAACACGAGCACACAGCTGCGACAAGTCACTTACTTGCACTAAGCCTCAATTTTCTCTCCTCTCCTAAGGGCTAATCGTATCGTGAAGAACGATGGAGCTTGCAGAAGTGAACGGCAGACAGGACATTATAGGTCCCTAATGACTGTCTGTGGACGGAGTGGATGATGGAATGAATTCATCTGGAGCTGCCCCAGGAAGCGGTGTGTGTGGTAGGACGGAGGAGAGGATGGGATCAGAGGCACCACATTGCGGGTTTATGAGAGACCTTAAGTATCTTGTCCAACGGCATCATTTTAAAGGTGGAAAAACTGAGGTCTGGAGACAGGGGGGGACTTTCCTGAGGTCACATGACGACTAAGTCCCATATCTAGTCTCTTCTTAATCTCGCTGTGTCCATTCCAGCTTGCCTCCTTCAAACACACAGCGGAGGCCCTGCTGGTCAATGAATTACACAGGCTTTCAAATCATCAGACTCGGGCTTTCAAACCATCAGACTTGGGTTATAATCCCCGGTTGGGGGCTTTGTCAAGGCCAGCTAGCTTTGTGAGCCTCAGTTTCTCTTATCTGCAAAATGGAGATAATAATGCCAACCTCTGTGATGATTAAATGCCCGGCTCACTGTAGACATCGAAAGGAACGTGAGGACGAAAGCCCCAGATGTGGCTGCCCAGATAACGTCAGGCCCCACATGTCCTTTGTTGGATGCCATTGTCCCTGGGGGCTTGCAGGGCAGAGTCCCTCAGAGGGCACAGAGGAGGGGGAAGTGGCAGGCTCTCCTCTCCACGATGACAAAGTCAAACTCAGCACAGCGCCGGGGGGTAGGGACAAGCCAGCTGGTGTGACCTCGGGCAGGGGGTGCCCTTCTCTGGCCTTGGCACTCTCACCCATAAAATGAGGGTGGCTGCTTAGGTGATTTTAAAAGCTCTTCTATCTCTGATGTTCAAACATTCTCTAAATGTATTAATTTCAAAACTCCTGGCAGTATTTCCAGGAGCCACATTTTCTACCAGGTCAGTTTTGAAATGATAAGCAGGCAGCTCATTTGTCTCCCTGCCCATACAGGCGGTTCTAGGGAGGGGGGGTTGACACATTTTCTGTGCTGTGCTCATGTCAGTTTTCCAACGTCTCGTGCTCTCCAGTGGCAGCATCCGTTACCCCTAGTAGGCAGCTCACTCACGAATGTCTGCTGTGCCAGGGTGCCTGGGGTTGCAGGCTGGGCCCCTGGATGGGGCACTCTCCTCCCTCCGAGAATGTGGCCACACCTGGAAGACAATTAACCAAATAACTGCAGCGAAAACCGCTTTACATCTGAAACATGTTAACAACTGAGAAGAAAAAAAACTCGGTGGGAGTGTTTCTGACATCGATCCTCTGAATAACTGCTTCAGACATTCATTTAGCCTGTTCACAAGGAACCTCACTAAAGTGAACTTTCCCCGAAACAAGATACACGGTTTCTAAAATTTCTCTTCCAGACCCAGGAAGGTGAATCTTTGTCAGCGGCTTCCTTGAAAATCAGAATGTAGGGAAAAGAACGTGTTCTTGGGGTTCAGGAGAGCCTGGGCTGTAGCTCTGTCACGTATTGCTATGTTCCTTTAAGCAGATCATGTCACTTCCCTGTCCTTCCTGGGGACAAATCAGTGGATGCTTATCCAGTAGCGAGCTCTGCCCTCAGGTGGTCCAGAGGCCAAGTAAGGCTGAGTGGAGCCCCTCTCTCGCCTTGCTGCTCTCTCTTACACCCTGGCATCTAAAATCATGGCCCGAAATTTCGCAGGAGCCTCTCCATTTGCCTAGAATGTTCTTATACCCTTGGCAGCCTAGCAAACTGTTTTTCATTCTCTGAGACCTTCAAGTTTCTCGCTCTCTGTGAAGCCTTCCCTGACCCCAGCCTGCACAGCCAGTCTGAGCTAATCAGTCCTTTATTCCCATCTGTGTTCTCGCAGGGCTGGGGACAAGGTAGGTCTTCAACTTATACATGATGGAGTGAGGGAATAAACTGTAAGGTCCTTTTGCAGATGTATGTACACCTGAGTAAATGTGAAGAGGTGAGGCTCCCCTTAATGAATCTCTTGGTGCTCATAGCAGTGTCTGGTGTGTGAAATGTATTCGAGGAATATCTGTAGAAACAATAAATGAAACAGTAAATGAATGAGTGAAATGGAGTCTTCATAATTAGGTCAGAGGCAATGGAAAGTATCTCATTCTTTCATTCAACATTTACTGTGTACACAGAATGTCAAGGAAAAAGAGCAGACATGGTTCTTGCCGTTATGGAATTTACATCCAAGGGGAAAGGGGGTCATTACACAAGAAACTGCAATAAAATTGATAAGGGTAGAATGATGTAGGGGTAGATTGCAAGGGAAACCAATGTAGTCTAAGGGTCTGGGAAGTCCTCCTAAAATAAGTGGCTCTTAAGCTAAGTACTTAAGTATGAGAAGAAACTAACTGGATGGAGTGGTAGAGGTATTTCAGTAACAGAGATACTTCGTAAATGCAAAGACCCAGAGGAGGGTGGAGGGCAGACGATAGTGGAAGCTGAGGTTGATGAGGTGAGTGAAGGACACGTTGTTGTAAAGGACTCGAGAAGCCATATTAAGGAGTCTGGGCTTTGTCAAGGGTAATGGGAAGCCACCCAAGGATTTTAAGGCTATGAGTGACAGGTTTTTACAACTTAATCTAGCTACAGAGTGGGAAATGAATCGGAAGCAAGCAAGAATGAGGGAAAAGCAGTCCAATAGAACTGTATGCTTTAGGGGAGTGAGGTTCTAAAGACAAAGATGACATGTGGAGTGAAAAGTGTGCGTGGTTAAAGTGATCACTGACATTCCCATTTATCACCAAATACGCAGAATTTACTATCACACTGATCCTTGATTCCAGAAGCTCACAGTGTCACTGGGGAAGACCCCGTTCGCGCAAACAGTAAAGGACATTACAGAGCTTTCCCCTGGGCTAGGAAGAGTCTCAGTAACTCTAAGGGAAAAGGATGAAGAGAGAAACCGTGAGCTGAGATCTCCTGGGAAGTCATCGTGTCAGAGGGGAGGGCCGCCCAGAGCACTGACAGTGACACACAGGATATGAGTAGAAGGAGGGAGAGGTTCTCAGGTAGAGGCTGCAATGAGGACAGCATGCAGTATAGATCAAAAGAAGACTTACCTTGAAGGAATTATTGAAAGCTAAATGGCTGGAAATATCAGAAGTGCCATTTTCATTAGACTTGACCTCTCACCTTCAAAAAATTGTTTTTATCTTCAAGGTTTGTCTAGAGACATTTGCTTGTGATAGGGTGGACTGTGTTGTTTGGGGCGGGAAAGCATTTGGCATCTTGTCAGTGTGAACTAGACTGACGGGGTTAGCATGGGTCGGGCGGGGTATTTGTTCTCAGCGAGGAGCTGGATTGGGTTGTTCGGGTGCTGATTGGAATATGATGAGATTTGTCGTGAGATGGAAATACTGAGCTGGCACGGGTTAAATTTAATCGAGTCGTGTTTATTGTCACGGATTTCTTTAGTTATTCTAGGCTTAGAGCAGATCATTTGGCTGGCCTGAATAGAATTCCAAGTGGCTGACTTGGAGCCAGTTGGAATTCACTGGATTACATTAGGTCAGCACTGGTTGGCTAAGGCTGGTCCTTTGAGACATTTCTCAAACTTCCTGAGGGTGTGCGGTGAATCCAGTTTGGGGATATGTTTGCGGAGTGAGAGGAGAAGGGAAGTGCCCCTGGCGCACCGCATTAGTGCCGCCGACACCCCCCCCCCACCCCGGGCAGTCTGGTGCATGCGGTTGCGTAAAGGGGCATTGCCAGGGCGGGACCTGGGTCCCCTGTCCCACCCACACCGTCCTCTTCCCAAGACTGCCCCTCCCCCCCACATCCTAGGCAATGACCGTTTGGGCCCATTTTGCTCCCTGAGTTCCATTTCTTTCTCTGGGCCTCTATCCCCCCACCTATGAAATAAAGAGATTGAAATTCCTCGCGGTTCACAGAGCACACCCCTGCTTTATTCCGTGGGATACTCGCTCCATCCCCGGGAAGTCAATGCTGTTGTACTGATGGGGGAGACTGAGGCTTGGAGGATGAGGGCGCTCCAAGGTCACACAGCCGGGGGCGGGGGGGACACCTGCCAGTTACAGAGCTCTTCAGATAAGCTCTGAACCCCGCAGAGCCTCGTTGGGGCTTGGCGCTGGGGGCTGGGCAGGGGTTCCGACTTGCCCATGAACGTATGTGGTGATGTCTGCCCACGGAGTGGCTTAGTTTGTTCTCCTGTGACCTTCGTGTTGACATGACCCAAAGGCCCTGTAATGGAGCAGTCCTGGGTTCCACAGAGAGGCGTGGGAGTAGGAGAGGACTGTGGTCCCTAACAGAGGGGAGGAGGAAAGGAAGGTAGCAAGCCAGCTGGCCTTTCTGATCTGAACCCCCAGGTAGAAGAGGCATAAATCAGTCCCGATCAGTGGAGCCTTCCTGGCCTCTGTGCCTCGGCTGGACTGTGTGATGGGGAAACGCCTGGAATGACAGTCAGGAGACCTTGATGTGGGTCCTGCTTCATGTCTTTCGGATGAGTCTTTCCAGCTGTCAAATCCTCGGCTCCCACCTCTGTAAAATGGAGGCGCTTGTGTCTCCATCAGGACTCTTGTTGGAGCTCAGAGCCCGGCACACAGTAGGCGCTCTATGCGTTATCACTTCTCCCGTCTGCCCGTGAGTCCCAACGCGGAGCCACTTAGCCTGAGCAAAATCGGTATCTAACGTCCGTTCCCAGGTGACCTCCTGTAACCCCTTCCACCCCCGGCAGGTCGACTGACCTGTGACCCTGAGGTGTTGACAGAATCTCTGACCTCTGGGAAGGAGCTGGTCACTTTACTGAGTTTGTGCAAATAGATAAAGAACAAAGTGGCCCATAAATCAGGGCAACAGGAAAAACAAATAATTCTCTCCCCTCTGGGAAAGGAGCAGCAGGGATGTGGCAGATGGGGTGAGGGGAAAGCGGTCCGGGCAAGTTCCCTCAGGGTTTCCCCTGATGCAGGGGACCCTGTTGCTCACCTGGCCATGGGCGGAGGGCCAGTCTTGGGAAGAGGAAGGTGTGAGTGAGGCAGGGGACCCAGGTCCCGTCCTGGCAGTGCCCCTTTATGCAACCACATACACTAGACCTCCAGGTCTCCTCCAGGAGTCTGGCCGCTGCCAGAAGCCTGGCCTGGGGGTTGGGGAGAGAATGTTTCTTTTCTTTACAGGAATTACCGGTTGTCCAGTGTCACCGGAGGAAAGAACAAGCCAGGAATGGGCCTCACAAGGCCTCAATAAAAATGTGAACCAACCACTGACTGTGTGATGATAGACCAACCTGTCGTGGCCCTGAGTCTCGGTTTCCCCACCTGTAAAATGAGAGGTTCATCCCTGTCCTGCCTGCCTCACCAGCGTGTGACGGAGGGACAGGAGACAACACGTGTGTAGGGACGAGGGAGCCATGCAGTGTCCTGCGAGCCAGCCACCCGCTTCAAAGCCTGGCTTACGGCCGGGAGAGTGTGGGCAAGTGATTGAACCCCTCCCACCTCCGTTTGCTTTTCTGGAAAATAAGGCTAGTGACAGTCCTGCCTCCTGGGGTTATTCTGACACACTGTCTAAGACATCACGTGTTATACTAGGTGTTTGCTAAGAAAAATTTCTCCCCATCCTTGGCTCATCAAGATCACACCTTCTTTTCTGGACCCTGAAACATTTCAAGGTGGCTCGAGGGCGTTTACGGAAAGGTAAGGACTGGAAGAGGAAAAGCCCGCACGACGTGTACTGCCCTGGCCAGGCCCCTGCCCGCTGCGCTCAATCTGCCCCATCCACGCCCACTCAAGGCTCTGCACTTCCTGTTCCTAAGGTGACCAGCAACCCAATGTCCCCAGGACTGAGGGGTTCCCTGGGATGTGGGACTCCCAGTACAACCTCTGCTCCTCTGAGCAGAGAAGGCCCTGCCCGGGGAGGCCACGTGGCCCCTTCCGCTCCCTGCTCAGGCCTCTCCCACCACCAGATGTCAATTACACCCCCTCTCACCTTGCTGGCTTTTCTCCAAAGCTCTTCTCACCATCTGGAATATTGTATATGCGCTTGTTTATTTATTTGTCTCACTCCCCTCTAGAATGTAATTTCTGTATGAGCGGGGAATTTGATTTTGTTTTAATTTTAGAGAATATGTCCTTTAATTCTCTAAATAACCCCAACGGGCAGGTACTGTCACCGTCCATGTTTTACAGAAAAGGAAATGAGTCTGGGAGGGGTTCAGTGATTTGCCCATACTCTCCCTGCCATGAGCCAGCATCTGAGCCGGGGGGGGGGGGGGGGGGGCCGGGGCTTGTGTTTGTTTTCTTGTTGGGGTTTTGTGTGGTGTTGGTGGTTGTTTTGTGTTTTTTGGTGGTTG
>NW_021703775.1:76748917-76842149 GCF_005190385.1 Monodon monoceros | reverse complement strand
GGGGGGGGGGGACACCATTCTATTTCAGTTTTTTGTTTTTGTTTTTTGTGTTTTGGTTTTGTTTCTTTTGTTTTTGCTGCTGTATCCCCTGGAGCTTAGAATAGAACTTAGCAGGTAGTAGGTACTTGATAACATTTTTATTGAAGGAACAAATGAATGAATGAATCTGTGGTCCTTGGATCTAGATAAAAGCAGAGAAAAGGCCAAAAGGGTTGCTTTTTAAAATGAGGATTAAAAATAAAAGTTTATGGCTGTCCCGCGTTGACTAATGAGGTGCGGGCGCTCTGGCACAAAGCAGGAAGCGGGGTTGGATGCTCAGACTGGAAAAGGAGAGACAGGGAAAGTGCAGTGACTTCAAAGCTTCTCGTGGGCTGTGTCTAAGCATGTGAGGCCCAGAAGTGCGGCAATTAATCAGCTAAGTCCAGCCCCCTTCCACCCAATGGCCTCAATTGTCTAGCCAATCAATCAGCTAAGTCCAGCCCCCTTCCACCCAGTGGCCTCAATTATCTAGCCAATCAATCAGCTAAGTCCAGCCCCCTTCCACCCAGCGGCCTCAATTATCTATAGCTGTTTGAAAACTACCCGTTTTATGGGTAATGAGTGTTAATAGGCTATTATCCGGAAACAGTCTCTCCTCCGGTTTGCTCTTTGGCATTCAAGAGGCCCCAGGCATCAAGAAAGGTTCAGTTCCCTGTTTGAAACTTACTCTCTGCCTCTTTAACAGGAGGACAAGACGGTCTCCTTCAGCAGGATGCTGTCAAAATTAAAGAGTGGGCAGAGCACCTGGTCCAGGGCCTGGAACCCTGGCTGCGAAGCAAACATTCTTTTCACTTTGGTCATCACCTTCATGTCTCTCCCGACCAGTCTAAAGCCTGACCCTCTGACCACCTGCCCTCCAGGTCCACCTCATCTCTCTAGTTCTGCAAACTCCTCCGAGTGCAACCAGAGAACTGTGAGAAGAGCAATTGCTTTCCATCCTTCCTGAATCTCTCCCCCCAGAACAGAGCTTGCCCTCCTGGGGAAAAATTACTGAGCCAGGAAAAAAAAAAGGAGAGAGAGAGATTGCAAAGGAGAGGGGACTCCCATCTCTTGAGCCACTGGCTATGATTGTATCCCAACTATTGTGCTGGGCCCTTTCAAAGCACTTTCTCAGTTAATCCTCACAGCAAGCCTGCCAGGGGAGGGTACCATTATGATCCCATTTTGCAGATAGGGAGACTGAGGCTCAGAGGTTTCAATAGCTTGTCTAAAGTTAGACAGCCAGGAATTGATGAAGCTGGGACTCAAACTCAGGGCCTATGGAGTCATCAACTCCAGGGCTTTTTGGATTACATAAGTATTGAACCAAGAAAACCAGGGCTGGAAAAGTCTTATGAGATCTTGGAATCCAACCCCTTATTTTATAGGTAGTCGAAGACCACCGGAGAGTGGAAAGAGCGGTGCTAGCATAACGGGAACGGTGATGATACTATTGTAATAGTGACAGCCAGCCCGGAGCACGCGTCTGCTGGGTGTGGCTGAGACTGCAGGCCTGGGGCCCACTGTGAACCGCCATTCCTGGCCCCACTCCCTCTGCCGTTTCTGCCCCCTCCTGAGGTTCCAGCCTTGCTTACAGCGGCTGCGACGTCATCCCCCAAGCCCTGTGGCTGCAGCCGCGAAGGTGGGTGGCCCAGGCTCCTGCTGTAGCCGGCTCTGCACGAGCACCCACCCTCCCCGCCACCTTCCACTGGCTGAGCCAACAACTGTGGGTTTCTGGTCTTTCCTGAACTGGATGAAGGTGCCAAAGGAGGGTCTTGGTGTTTCTGTCTCTGTGAACTAAGCACCCAGCACAGGGCATCTCCCGGACCTCGTGTGTTAGTGGCGAGGAATGAACGAGTAAAGGGGACGTGGCCGCACAGCTCTTTTCCTAGGTGTGTGCTTCCCCCAGCCAGACCCTAGTCTTCCTGAGGGGCACGCGTCCCGCCCAGCTCCATCCTCCCTGTGTGTCTGCATGGGGTAGGAGTGGGGGACAGAGTCGTCTTGGAGAGGGGAGCGGGGAGGTGTGGGGGAGGGATATTCTGACCTTCTCGGGCTGCTTCACCATCTACTGAGAAGCCCTGCCTTCCTGGGAAGACGAGGTGCACTCCTGTGTGTCACCCTGGGCAGCAGTGCTCTCAGCACCCCGGAGCCCGGGAAGGGTGCAAGTTTCCAAGTGGCGAGAGAACCTGGGAGGGGCCGATATGTCCCTTGAGGGACAAATGCCACCACCACACAGGACGGGTGGGACCTGGAGCCCGTCTTCAGCTCAGCCCTGGTCCAGCTCTCCCTGCCCCCAGCCCCAGTGCAGGGGGACGCCCGTCCCAAGGGCAGGACTACCGTGTGCAGAGGGAGGGCCGCTGAGGGGAACCAGGGTGGCGATGGGGGCTGATGTCAAAATGAGTTGAAAAAAATTTTTTTAAGACACTCTATTCTTTATTTCTCTGGAAAACACTAAACGATAAGAAAGCAACTCAATAATCAATGAAAATTGAAGAGCATAATACTGGTATCATTCTAAATAGCACAACTGGAAACACTCTATCAACTCTACTAGGTGTGGTCAATGTTCAAGTGAGCGGATCTTAGCACTGTCACGTGGGACAGTCCACAAGTCAATCGGCGAAAACGGAGCAACTACTGCATACTCAGGTCTGTCTCAGATCTGTGCAAACGTCCCTGAGCCTCAGTTTCCTCCTCTGTGAAATGGGGATAACAATGCCCCGCATACCTCGGGCCTTTCTCCGGGAGGGACGGCAGGGGCCAGAGAGAGAGCTGACTCAGGGTGCCCACAGCGGCCACCCAGCTAATGTCTGCTTCTTCCTCCTTCCCTTCCCTGCTTCATAGGGATGACAGCTTATGGGAGTAAGGACACAAAAGAGAACATACACGTATGATTCCATTTACATGAAGTTTTGAGACAGGCCAAGCTAACCTACAGCGATAGAGATCAGAACAGGGGTTGTGCCACGGGGGGGAGGGATTGGCTGGGAGGGGCTTCGCAGGCTGGTGAAAACGTTCTTTATCTTCATGGGGTGGTGGTTCCACAGGGAGACCTTTTTCAAACTGTAAAAAATATACACTGAAAATCTATACATTTTATAGCCTGCAAATTATACTTCCGTAAAAAATATGATGCGTAATTCATAATAGCTGAAAAGGCGAAGCAACCCGAATGTCCATCAGTGGGTGAGTGGATAAATAAAATGTGTCATATCTATACAATGAAATGTTATTTGATATTAAAAATGAAGGTCTGATACATGCTACAATATCATGCTACCTCATGGATGAAACCTGGAAATATTTGCTAAGTGAAAGAAGCTAGTCCAAAGTCACATGCTGTATGATTCCGTTTATATGAAATGTCCAGAAGAGGCAAATCCACGGAGACAGAAAATAGATTAGTGGCTGCCGAGGGCTGGGAGAACTGGCACTGCTAAAAGATGTGGGATTTCTTTTTCCGGCGGATGAAAGTGTACTAAAATTTTTTGTGATGGATGCACAGCTCTGTAAATACGCTAACAAACACTGAATTGTACGTTTTAAATGGGAAAAATGTATGTGAATTATATCTCAATAGAGCTGCTTAAAAGTTATGCCAATATAAAAAAAAGTCAAAATACCACTCCTCGATAATTTATCTTTTAATTTTTTCTAATAAAATTAAAAATAATAACTTAAATTTGACAGACCCTTATAATTTACCTGGCATTTTGCTCTTATCCCATGGAATGCTCCCAAATTAACCAGTGAAGAGAGAAATCAGCGCTATATTAGTGGATATGCATGGGCTGTGGCCCAGATTGGAACTGGGTTCAAATCCAGTTCTGCTATGTGCTAGCAGTGTGGTATTGAACAAATCATTCCAATCCCTGAACTTCATTTTTCTCATCTGTATAAATGGTGGTGATAACACCTACCATGAAGGGGTGGTGGTTGAGAGAACAGGGGATAATGCACATGTATAGTTAGCACTCAACAAAACGTCTTATTCTTTTCTCCATTTTATAGATGAAGACGCAAGGTCAGGCAAAGCTGATCAGGTAAGGTGCCTAGACCAGTACTCAGGCACATGGGTCCTCTTGTCCTATGTCCATCCACACTTGGTCACTTACCAAATGGTCTGGGTTCCAGCCACAGTGACCAAGGTAGTTGTTGGCACAAACAGATACTCAACAAATGCTTGCTTGAATGTAATACAGCACAAGAGAGGAGATTGAAAATCAGAGGAGTTAAATACAGCCCCTCGGAAAACACCTAATTTCTAGTTCAATGTCTGTGGTGTCAATGTGTCGCAACCCCAGAATCTCAGTCCTCATCGACACTGGCCTGTAACTGAAGATAAACACGCTATCATGCTGTCTGCTGGACAAGTCATGGAGGTGGAGGGTCCTACATCAGACACTGTAGAATGGGATTTGCCTTGCTACCAGCAAAAAAAAAAAAAAAAAAAAAAAAAGGAATGATCAAATGTCAAGTAGTGGCAAAGAAAGACTACTCGTTTACCAGATTATGTGAATATTTGCTGTGTGGATATATAAGAGGAGGAGGTCAGTGTAGCCACCAGTTCTATTCAGGCAGTGACACATGTTTCATAGGAGCCAGAGAGCTGTGCTTTAGGTATGCAGTTTAATCCTTGCACAGCCAAAACTTCTAGTAAGTGAAAGCACGGTATGGGCCCAAGAAGGTGGGGACCACTGGCTCATCCATTGACTGTACGACTGAAGAGCTTGGAGGGATCGAAACTTCTTCCCAAAAGAAACAAGTGCAAATATTTCATCCACATACAATTTCCCTTTGAGTCTTTGAACACGAAATCCATGCAGCTTCAGAGGGAGCATGTCAACATTCCCTTTCTGTGTGTTGACAAAGCAGATAACGTCATTTCATCATACATCTCATTCTTTTGACCTTCCTGAGGCCCCCTGACCTCTCCCTGCTGAACAGCTGGTGGGGCCGACGTGCCCATGGCAGCCCACAGTGTCACCTAACCCTATTGGCCAATTATTTAATCTTCTGACCTGAGTAAACAATCCGGGAAAGGGGTAGCCCAATCCCTTTCGGTCAATCTCCAGCTACAGAGTTTATGGTGAGTTACGTTGGGGAGGGCAGAGTGGCAGAGGAAAGCTGCGCGTTGGCTTTCTTCACTTTCTGAAACCTGTTGCTTCACCAGCACTTTGGTTTTTTGGTGCTAAAATATACATCACATAAAATTTATCATTTAAACTATTTTCAAGTGTACAATGCGGTGGCGTTAAGTATATTCCCATTGATGTGCAACTGTCACCACCATCCATCTCCAGAGCTTTTTCATGACTCTAAATGGAAACTCTATACCTATTAAACAAAAACTCCCCATTTTCAGCTCCTAGAAATGTCTATTCCACTTTCTGCCTCTATGAATTGCACTATTTTTAGGTACCTCATATAAGGAGAATCATATAATATTTGTCCTTTTCTGTTTGGCTTAATGAAGACTTAGCGTAATGTCTGCAAGTTTTATCCATGTTGTAGTACATGTCCTTTCCAAGGCTGAGTAATATTCCATTGTATGTATAGACCGCATTTTATTCATTACCAGCACATTTTTACCATCTACTATCTGGTTCTATTCTAGGCACTTTGGTGTATGGGTGAGGAGACTAATGAGGTTAACAGCATTTAGACATTCTTAATATAATTGATGATTAAATCAATATGCTACTAAAAGATGGTGGTGATGGGGTTAACAGAGGGAGACATTTCCGAGGACTGGCCTAATCAGAGATTTGGGAAGTGACCTGAAATATACAGTTTCCTGTGTACCTATTGATTCTCCCTTGTAAATTGTTCTTTTTTATATTTGTGTACTTGAGCAGGCTGAGAGAAGGGTGAGTTAGCTGCAATGTGTCAATTTCCCTTTTATTTCTAAGCAGTTTCCTTATCGGTTTCCCTATTTTATACCCTGCTGTTGATGCCTCAACTTCATTATCAGCTTTCTTATTATCATTTGCTATTTTAAAAACTTTTTTCTCCCTATATGGTCAAGTGTCTTTGGGGATGATGCAAAAATAGAAAAACTATACCTTGTCTGTTATCAATCTGTCAACTTGATTTCCTTTTATTTGAAGTTATTGATAAATTTCACCCAACTCTTCCTCCCCCATCCTGCCCTCTGTCATGTCTCCATCTCTCCTGTCTGCAGCCTCTTCCCCTGTCTGCTTGGTTCCTCTGGAGCCGTTGGCACAGCATCACCTGTCTGTGCCCCTTTCCCTCTGGTCAGCAAAGTGACCAAGTAGAGCATGGCCTGAACTCTCCAGGTTTCTCTTATTCTTTGGCTGCTTGGTATTCTTTAGATTTGGTGCTATTTGGGATGTCTTGGATTAGTAGAGACAAACTCTGATCAGTGAGGGTTTCTGATATTTACTGATATTATGATAGTTTATTAATTTCGATTTATAATGAAAAAAAAAATCTTTCAAAGAGTGAGCATAATGACTTCCCTGGTGGCGCAACGGTTGAGAATCCACCTGCCAATGCAAGGGACACGGGTTCAAGCCCTGGTCCGGGAGGATGCCGCGGGGCAACTAAGCCCATGCGCCACAACTACTGAGCCTGCACTCTAGAGCCCGCAAGCCACAACTACTGAAGCCCGCGTGCCACAACTGCTGAAGCTCATGAGCCTAGAGCCCGTGCTCCACAACAGGAGAAGCCACCGCAGTGAGAAGCCTGCGCACCGCAATGAAGAGTAGCCCCTGCTCGCCGCAACTAGAGAAGAGCCCGCGTGCAGCAACGAAGACCCAACAGAGCCAAAAATAAATAATGAATAAATAAATTTTTTTAAAAAAAGAGTGAGCATAGCATACAAGGCTGATCCTCTCCCCCAAGAACGTTCCAGCAGTACTCAACTAACTGCTGTGGTCCCTTGTATATACCAGGCATTACCCTTCTCTTTGCCTTTGCCCAACGGCTCCCATGAACTAGACGTTTAAACAAATATGCCATGCGTCTTTCTGCTGTGGCACCTCTAAAGCTTTGCTGCACGCGTTTGTTTAAATGTCTGCCTTTTCCTCTTGATCTGAGCTCTTCCAGAGCAGTGACGGAGGCACAAAAGTCACAATCCTTTTGCTCAAGCAGCTAACAACATGGGAAGCCAAACATATAAAAGCCAACTACAAAACAAAGGTGTGAGGAATATGCTTTGGAGGAAGAAATAATCGAGTGTATAGAGGGGGGTTAAGTGCCGGGGGAGTTTTTAGTTAGAAACTGAAAAATGGGAAAGATTTACAAATGAAGAAGTACTGGGGTGGATTGGGGCCATATCAGCCAGTGGGAAGAGCGTAACTGGAAAGTGCATTCAGAAAATGTCACATTGGCTGGTGAGGTAAGAGAAGTGGCCTAGGAATTGAGGAAGGCCATGGATCGCCATCCTAGCCATCAGTGCTTGTTCTGGGCCCATGTGGAGCCACTGAGGGCTGTGGAGACGGGTGGCTGTAGTCCCAGTGTGCCTTAGGAAGATTAATCATTGTGGTGAGGGCAGCGAGACTGAGGCAGAGGCTCTTGCAACAGAACTGAAGAGAGATGGTGAGAGTGGGTGGAGACCAGGAGCAGAATGGAACTATGGGTGCTTCCCTGGGTAGGAGTTTCCCGTGGATGTGTCAGTGGGCGGAAGAAAGTGGATGGAGAAGCATTTCTCCACCAACAGGGCAGTTGTCAGAAAGAAAGTTGCTCTCCCAGGCCCAGTGTTTATTGTTGTCTGTCACAGTCTATTTTCTGTTACATAATGCATCAGGCTGACCCCTACCCCACAGACTCTGCCCCAGAGGCCTTTCTTGGCCTCAGCCCTTGGGCCTGTGATTGGGCCGCTGGGCTGACAGGCCCCCCGGCCAGCCCCTCTTCTGTCCCCCAAGGTGGGAGGGCTCAGCAAAGCTGCTAAGCCCCTGCGGGGGCTTCCACCCCTGGTAGGGGCAGAAGAGGCGCAACCGTAGGCGAATCAAGGCAGATCAAAATGTGATAGAAGCACAATTCCCCACCTGATCATTTGCCTTGGGACAATCATTTACCCAGTTTCCTGATCTTACCTGCAAGAGAACAAGATTCTGGCAAAATAAAAAGTGCTAGAAAGAGATGGCTCAACATTGAAGAAAATAAAACAGACATGGGCCATCACCTCCGGTACTGATGTTGTCATGGCCCCTGTTATCGCTTTGGTCTTTAAGGGCTGGAGAAAGACGTCGAAGAAAAGGGGCTGCCCCCCCACCGCGAGTTCTGGACAACTCATAGTGAGAAGAGCCCTGAGTGGTACCCGGAGCTACTCAAGTCCAGCCTGGAGACTGGGCGGGTCCAAGGAATCAGGCCCTGGTCTCCAGATCAACCACAGTAGAACGCTCAGGAGCACAGCGTGTGTGCGTGTGTGCATGCGCGTGTGTGCGTGTGCGTGTGTGTGGAAGGGGGGAGGTGGAGTGTTTCTTGAGCTGGTGCACGTCTGGGCCCTCCCGGTGGGGCCTGGTCTGCCCGGGAGGTGGAGGCTGAGACTGAGCACAGCGCCCAGTGGCTGGAGGGGGCAGCTCCCCTGACCCCCAGTGGGAGCAGGGCCCAGGGAGGAGCCCTGGGAGCATCCACAGCCAGAGATGCCCCCCAGGGGAGGCTGTGGAGGGCAGACCGCTCCAGCTCAGGACAAGAGCCTGCTTCTGTACATGAAACATAGGTTCCTCTAGGACCGCTCTGGCAGAGCCCCGGGAGTCCTCAAAGCCGTCCACCAGTTGTGTATGCAGTTAACAAAAATGCGGTATGTACCTACTGCGCTCCGTGGGGTTTTCAGGTGCTGGGATGAAGTGAACGTCTCTCCCTCCAGACTCCCATCCCACAGTGAAATGAATGACAGCTCGCGTGGAAGGTAGCAGTTTACAAGTTCTCCCACTATGCTAACTAACGGTGGTCCCACCACAGCCAGGCTACGATCTCCATCTTTGGGAAAGTAAGTGATTTCGCCCAAGTTCAAAGAGCTAATAAGTAACAAAGCAGATAACGTCATCCGGGGGCCCCCTCCACAACCTGACTCTCAAGGAGCTGTGATGAGCAAGTAGAATGACGTAAAAGCACTTTGTAAACCAAGATGCACTGAACGAGACTTGGCTGTCATCATGAATATGAAGGAAATTGGAGGGGAGCCAGTCTGGATGGGAGCAGAAGGTGGAAACGGTCCCTCCTTGGTGTGCTTGGGCTTTGGCTCGGGGGTGAGGGGGAAATGTCCTTTGCTCCCCGCCAAATGCCTGTGTCCCACTGTCTTCCTCTAATCTTTTGGCATGAGTCAGAAATGTTTGTTTTGGAAGCTGAAGGACCAAGCTTGTACCAGTTAAGACGAGTCCACCGCTGGACAAAAGGCAGTGCACTCAGACCCCTCTGCATGCAGGAATTCATCCTGTCACCTCTGTGTACCATCCATAACCCTAAAAGACGGTCCTGTCATCTTATCTGGCAAGTGGGGTTTTAGCAGTCCCTTCATTAAGCCCGGAGAACAAAGGCGGCTGGATGAGGGTCCCGGAACGTCCAAACACGCTGTCACCCCGAGTGTGAGGCTGAGGCTGCCTGGGGAGGGCCAGGCGCTGTTTACAGATGGGAGAGATAACCGCAGAGGAAGGTCGTCCAGGCTTCTTTTCCATCCCCCCACCCTGCCCCCCTGGGGGGACGTCCCTGACCACCCTGATGCTCCAGCTGGCCTGGGGGGCTTTCTGAGCTCCTGATAGAGAAATGCAGACAGCCCAGGACCCCTACCTTCATGGCTTGTGAGAGAGGAGGGGATGAGAAGTGGGGGCAGGGAGCCTGCAGGAACCAAGGATCGGATTTGACAATAGCACTGCCATTGCTGCTAAGGGCAGAGCCGGTGGAAAATAGGAACTGAAGCAATGGGTAACAGTTGGAGTCACCCCCTCTGAGCCAGAGTGTTCTGAGAAATCTCTGCTTCATACTCCACCCAGCTAACCTCCTCCCCCTGGAACAGCAGTCCCCTCTCTGTCATCAGAGACAAGGGGCTCCTCAGAGGCGGCTTGGATGCTGTCAGTGACAGGGAGCTCACTCCTCCAGGGGGGGTCTGTTCCTTTAGAAGGCAGGTGCCTGAAAAACCTCCCCAGGGCTGAGCTATATCTTCTATTGCCTGTGTCAGCAGGTTGAATGTTTACCTTGGCTTTGTGCTCTAAGACACTCCCAGGAGAGAAACTTTCTAGTGGATGAATTATTATTATTCTCACTACCTCCAAAACTCATGATAATCGTCATCATTATTAATGATAACACCTTGCACTGAAAGAGTACTTCTTTTTTTTAACGGTACGCGGGCCTCTCACCGTTGTGGCCTCTCCCGTTGCGGAGCACAGGCTCCGGACGCGCAGGCTCAGCGGCCATGGCTCACGGGCCCAGCCACTCCGCGGCATGTGGGACCTTCCCGGACCCGGGCACGAACCCGCGTCCCCTGCATCGGCAGGCGGGCTCTCAACCACTGCGCCACCAGGGAAGCCCTGAAAGAGTACTTCTTACTTTTCAAAGTACTTTCACACCCAAGAGTTTATTTGCTTATCCTAACAGCCCTGGGAAAGGGGCATGAATTAACCTTATTTTTTCAGATAAGCAAAGTAAGGCTTGGAGAGATAAAGTCACAGGTACAGGCCAGTAAGAAAAAAGGTGGGACCAGACTCCATGTTGCCTCACTCTTAGTTTGTGATCCTTGACTCGAAAGTAGCTCTCACCATCTCTAGACGTTCTTTGAGGGTTAACTTTGTGTTTAGTGGCATTTCAAAGAATCACCTCTGCCCTGAAGGTTATGGCAGTCCTATCCCCACTCCAGAATGAATAGGTGTTGTTACAAGATTTTAATCAATATTAGAAATACACTTGAATTAAAAATAAAATGTTTTTATTGGAGTACAGTTGATTTACAATGCTGTGTTAGTTTCGGCTGTATAGCAGAGTGAGTCAGCTATACATACACATATCTCCACTCTTTTTCAGATTCTATTCCCATACAGGTCATTACAGAGTATTGAATAGAGTTCCCTATGCTATTCAGTAGGTCTTCTTAGTTATCTGTTCTATATATAGGAGTGCATATATGTATTTAAACACTGGAAAAGTTTGTTTTGAGAGCTAGTGAGGTCCCCGCGCCTGGAGCTGGGAGCGCGTGAGCTGATTTAAGTATAGATATGATAAAGGACATTTGAGGACCAGGTCAGTGGTTGGAGTATAAGATATCCAGGTACGTTTAAGTTTAGTGGCAGGAAAACTTCTTTTCTTCTCAGGCCCCGCTGTTAGCGGATTTGAGGACTAACGTAGGAGGGCCCACTGGGGGCATGCTGCCGTATGTCAGAGCAAGACGGTACTGCTGCTTCCAGCACAGGGCTGCCGGCCACCCGGACACTTCGTGGCTTGTTCACAGCCTCCTTGCAATCAGGGAGCCTCCGCACAGACCCACAGGGCTGCCTTTGACCCTAGGACAGAGCTTCTGCGCTTCAGATCTTGCTTCCATGAGTTAAGTCCCCTTGTCTCCCCTCATGACCAGCGGAGCTTTTCGTCCTGATGAACAGACCTACTCCAAGGTCAGCCCCTAAGACACCTCCTCCAAGAAGCTCTTCCTGGTTTCCACAGCCTGTCGAGCCCCCGGTCTTCTGAGAGTCCCGGAGCCTGCCAGTCAGGACCACCCATTTGGCTTTCAGTGTGGAAACCTAGGGGTGTCAGAGATGCCCCTCTTCCAGCATGTGCTGTGTCCCCGTCACGATGCTCCCAATCAGTTCAGCCTCCGCTCTGGCCCCCTCTGTGCACGAGTCTCCTCTCATCGCTCCCCTACGAAATGCCTCCGGCAGCTCCCCAGCCCCAGCAGGATCAGTCACCCTCTCCTCCCTGCATGCACGGGCCTTTGGGTGTGTTCTGTTCCTCCCTCCAGCCTCGTTCTTCATCTGCCTCCCGCGTGCGGGTCCTCACGCAGACTGGCTTGAATAAGGCGCACTCTCCCGCTGCCCTCTCAGTGTAGAGCGGCCATCATTCCCCAGGTTCAACTGCCGGGAAATCTCCCTTTCCTCCTTCTGATGGTTAATTTTATGTGTCAGCTCGACTGGGCTAAGGGATGCTCAGAGAGCTGGTAGAACGTTGTTTCTGGGTGTGTCTGTGAGGAAGTTTCTGGAAGAGATGAGCATTTGAATCAATAGACGGAGTAAAGCAGATCATCTTCACCAATGTGGGTGGGCGTCACCCAATTTGTTGAGGACCTGAATAGAACGAAAAGGCGGAAGATGGGTGATGTGCCGTCTGGGACACCCATCTTTTCCTGCCCTCGGACATTTAGACCCGGACCTCCTGCTTCCAGTTACTGGGTTTTTGGCGGGTTTTTAGGTTGAATTTTACACGACCACCTTTCTTCGTTCTCCAGCTTTTTGCAGATGGCAGACTGTGGGACTTTGGGGCCTTCATAATTGCATGAACTAATTCTTATAATAAATGTAACAAATGTAAATTTGTATTTATATGGAAAACTTCTATCTGGTCTGTTTCTCTGAGAACCCTGATATAACCCTTGAAGGCTCAGCTCAAACGCTATGTTCTCTAGGAACACTGACTACCAAACTCCTCCAGCCCTGCCAGGCTGGGAACCGTCTTCCCTTCTGTGTGTAACCACTGACCGTGTGCGCCATCCCTTGGTTTATTCTGATCACACAGAAGGGTGCTCATCTGTCTGTGAATATGCTTCCTAGATGGGGTTCTGGGGTCCCTGCTTAGGAAAGCATGTTCTCATGTTCAGAAAAATTCATGGACGAACACTTGTCTGCGTGTCCCAAGACCTTTGTTGATCTGGATGGAATCCCCCAGCACACTCTTAACCTCTTCAGTAACAAGTGTGAATGCACACGCATACACACACACAGAGCACACGCATGCAACGTACGACACGTGCACACAACGCACCTGATACACCACACAGAGATACAATGCACACAACACATATGACGCACAACACGTAACACACAAGACACAACAAACATACGCTCTTCAGAACCGCTTCCCACGTCCAATTCCAACATGTTTGCAGCTCTTTTTGCCCGACAGGTAACGGGCTGAGTAGACAGAGAATAGCCCTCAGTCAAGTTCTCTGGGGTCTAAGGACCGGGACTGATTCACTGTGTGGTGATGGGCAGGTCCCCTGACTTTTCTGGGCTTTTTCTGCAAAATGAAGGATTGGTTCTGTGATCCAGAAGGTTCCTATTTGGTCTATACGCTAAGATTCTAAGGCAAAGTGAAGAAAGCAGCAGTCTCTGAGTCCTGTCCCTCACGGAACCTGGGAAGTGCTTCCCGGCTTTGTAGGAAGACGGACTGGTGAAGTCTGCATGCACGCCAGAGCAGGAATGCAGGCCTTCAGGAACAGAGGCTGCGGAGGCACAGAGGAACCTCCTGAGGAAGGAAGCGTTTGAGAGGGAGACCTCAGATAGCACAGCGTGATTTGGGAAGTGTCAGGGGGAAAAGTACCCCCCCTTTCTCTGTCACTACGACTTGTCAAGGTGATGTTTGCTTCGTCTACACTTTCCTACAGTCACTGCCCTGTGATCAGCAAAGCGCCCACAGCTCAGACAGGCATCGCTGCACGGGGGTGAGGGAGCAGAGGCCTCACCCCCTGACAGCTGGCAGCCCAAGCAGGGCCTCCCTCCTGGGCTGGTGTGCTGAACCTGCTTTCTGGCATAAGCAGTAGCTTCCCTCATCAATCCCTGTCTGCTGCCATGACACTTTTCATTTGGGATTCCAGATATAGTATCTCTATGTCAATAGAGGGAGAAGGAACCCTAACCGGCTAAGAGGATGCACAGAAGGGAGGATGGCCTCTCAGAGACCTTAGGGGAAGAGCGGGAATGTTCCTGGCAGGGAAGCCAGAAGGGCATTCCGAGCAGAAAAAGCTTGAGCAGAGCAGAGGCACGAGGGAGCCTCAGTCCCTGAGGACGCCCGGCAGAGAGGGGTTGGCTTGTCCCAGCCTGGGTCCCTTCAAACAGTGAGGGGGCCGGGGTTGGGGGGACTGCCAGCCAGTCCTTGTCTCACCTGGACGTTTGGGGACTTGGGTTGGAATTTCCATCACATCAGGAAATAAGCCCCTTCTTGGGAGAGATCGCAGGAGCTAGTGGGAAACGGATTTGGGGACGTTAGGCTTGATATTACTTCTTCCGATAGAAAGGCGTTGGCTTAACCTTTCTGTCTTCTGCTTAATCACTTTCAGAGGTTCATGAGACTTTGAGGAAGGAAACTTTCAAACTCAAACCACATGCTGTCCACAAAGAACAGAAGCCCCCGACCCACCACCGGCACAGTGAAAGGCACACGGGCTCCGAACTGGGCACCATTCCCGTGGAGGGGACTCCTGCTGAGGGGCCGCCGTGCTCCGAGGTCCCAGAGCATCGTGGTCACACCCAGAAGGAGGTACCACCATTGTCCGCCTGGCACAAGCCACGGCCCAGAAATGTTTGGGAACCTGTTCTAGGTCACATGCGGCAAAATGGCAAAGCCAAAGGCCAGACTGCCTGGGTTTGCAGCCCGGCTCTGCCATTGACCTGCTGTGTGACTTTGGGCAAGTTACTTAGCCTTGCTGAAGGGGTTTCCTTCTGTGTGAAGTGAGCATAGGGATCACGTCTGCCTACTGGGGGACGATCAACCACTGGGTTTACCATGGACCTAACACAGGGCCTAGCACATAGCAAGTGGCCGCAAATTTAAGGAATGGCTGAGTAGGTAAGTAAGGTCCAACTGGGATGCCACCACCTTCACAGGGCTTTGTCCCTGAAGCTGCTTGACATCAATCTATCAGGACAGGCAGCGCCAGGAGCTCTCCTCTGCTCTGTTATTTAACCCTTAAAGAGAACTTCCTATGTGCAGATACTGTTCTAAGTGCTTTCTAATCTACTATTACCCCCACTTTACAGATGGTGAAAGTGAGGCACAGACAGGTCAAGTGACTTTCCCAAGGTTACACAGCTAGGCAGTGGTGAAGCCAGGATTTGAATCCAGACAGTCCAACTTCAAAGCTCCATCCTTTACTACTGCCCAGTGTTGCTGCCATCCTACTGTGGGTTTATTTGCTTCCTCCGGTGAGCCCCTGGGGGGCAGGACTTCGATGATTTATGCAGATTCCCTGGCTCTTCACATAAAGCCTGGCCCACAGTAAGCAAGGGCTTGGAGAATATATTTGTTCAACTAACGGGTCAATGAGCATCATCGGTGGAGACTTTCACACAAGGTAGGTTTGAAAGTCCACAGGCAGGCAACAACATCAAACAATATTTTTCATGTAATTCTTTTTGGAAAAAGTCCTGCTGGCTGTTCTGTTTTTCCCAAATGCAGTGGTCTGGCTCAAGGGACCAGAATCTATTTACCCTCTTTTTCGGATTGTGTCTGTCGTTTCCTTTCTACCAGGGGCTGGGGTGAGTGGGGAGAAGGTCAGTTATGGAAGGCTCCACAGCGGAAGTGGTGTTTGTCCTGGGCCTTAAAGAATGAGCAGGGGCGATTTAGGCATAAGGAAGCTCGGTTAGATTGCTTTTCATGTGGAGAAAATGCTAAGTCTTGAAGGCAGCGTCTATGCCTTAGGTGTCTTTTTATCTTCTCCTTTTTATTCTCTGTGTCTTTCACAGACTATTCATTCACTGTAACCTCTGGCATCCATCCATCCGTCCACCTTTCATCCCTTCATCCATCCATCCATCCACCTTTCATCCCTTCATCCATCCATCCATCCATCCATCCATCCACCCATCCATAGAATACTTACTGAGCACTTACACCACTCTGTGGTGTCTTGGAGGCACACTGAGGCCACTGAATGGAGGCCCCAGAGACAAAATGTTATCTGATTATCAACAAGCAAGCATGTCAAGGTGCTCTACAGCGCAGTTTGGAGGGCAATGAATTCCCAGCCCCTGTAATACCTAAGCCAAGATGGTCCAGATGTGATCATAAAAGGGGGTCTGATTGTCAATAGGGAATTGGATAAGAGGGCACATCCTCAGGTTCTACCAAGTGCAGAGAGCTGACCTGCTGACTCGAGTGCTGGAAAATTCTCAATATCCAATATCCTGATATCTTGTGTCCTTAGTCAGTCACTCAAGACCCTGAAAAACAACTCCCTCTTTGACTGAGACTGGCTCGGCCCAGAAATGGCCCTTCCTTCTGTTCAGGCCTCACATCCCCCGTGGTTGCTCCTTCCTGGCCAGAGGCTGTGGCCCCCGTGTCTCGGCGGCGTGGAGAGCATGCGCCGGCTCACCGCACACACAGCCCCCTTGTTCCAGGAATGCAGGCGGTTGCTTGGAGCCACTGCTGGAAATGGCCTCCCAACAGATGTGCCTTTAATTTGTTTCCGGGTCAGTGGCCCCCGTGCCCCGAGGAGGCCGCCTCCCAGGCAGGAGGCCCTAAAATTGCCCTGTGTGTGCGTCCCTGGATGAGGTTATCCATCACTGCCCGGCCTCTGCCCCCGGTTGCCTCACTCTGGTGGCTGGCTCGAATCGGACCGCTTGATGTGGAGAAGGGGGGCAGCCGGCTCTGTCCCCTCGGGTGACGGCCCCTCAAAGGGCCAATTGTAACCACATGGAAGGGAGGCCTTCTGCCCTGGGCCCAGGGTCAGCCAAAGATCTCTTCCGGAACAGAGACTTATAGGAGGGAAGCATGAGAGGTTTGCAAAGTTCTTAGAGTAGAACCCGTGATCGAGGTTGCTGTGCATTTCTCCATCCAGTGTCCATTTACTGAGCACCTACTACATGCTGGGCACTGTACCAGGCCCTTCCCATGCACCAACTCTGATTCGCTAATTCTCAAGGAAATTCTGCCAGGCAGGTACAATATTCCCATTTGACAAAGGTGGAAACACAGCCTGAGAGAGCTGAGGTTTTCTCCAACCCAAATAGTAAATGGGGAGCCGAGATAAGAACCTAGGTCCGTGTGGCTGAAAAACAGGGGCTTTCCCCAGGACCGCACTGCCTCCCTGTCTAGGACAGAGAAGCTTGCATACAGTAGGTGCTTACTAAATCAGCATGTTTCCTCTATCAGTCTCTTTGTCCATAAAATGTGGATAATAACCAACTGGGTTGTTTTAAGGTTTAAATGAGATCATGTGTATTCAGAGCCTAGTGGAGTGTTTGGTGCTCAATAAAAAAATAAAGGGGAAATGTTCAACATGCATGGTTAGTAAGAGTGTGTGTGGTTTTTAGGGCCCACTGCACGCTCCCTCGCCCCCTGCAATTCTCAGGCCAGTGCACAGGTGGGGACATTGCATCACAGAGGCCCAGAGAGGGCAGAGAATTGCTCCACCAAGCTGGAAGGTGGCAGGACTCAGCCCCCCACCAACACACCGCCAAGGCTTTGTCCCTCCACCACACTGTGTGCAGAAAAGGAATTGTTGGGTGAATGTGTCACCAGCTACGTTCAGGCGCTCAAAACCGTAGCTGCGATCAGGAAATCAACACCTCTCCACAGACAACTTCCTGCGAATCCACGGCAGCTCCCTGTTGCCTGGCAAATAAACTCCAATCTCTGATCCTGGCCTCCAAGGTCTTCATAGTCTGAGGTGCCTGAGTTGCCAGCCTCGCTTTGCACTTCTCTCCTGCCACACCGCAGACCCATGCTAGCTAGGTTATTCCAGGAGCTCGCAACACACCTGTGAGTTCACAATGACGGTCTTTTTCTAAAGCTATTTTCTGGGCCTGGAGTTCCTTCCTCTCTCTTTATTCTCCCAGTTTCTGTCTACGGAACATCCTGCTGTTCCTGCCCCAGAGGTTTTCCAGCACCTCCTTACCACCCCAGTGGTAATTAATCCCCCTCCATTGTATTCCTGTATCACATATTAGATAACCTGCATCCTAGATCAGGGTCAGCAAACTATTGCCCGAGGGCCAAATCTGGCCCACCACCTGTTATTGTAAATAAAGTTTCATTGGGACACAGCCACTCATTTGTTCACCTGTTACCTATGGCTGTTTCCACGCTACAATGGCAGAGCTGAGGACCTCCTTCAGAGGCTGCATCAATAAAGCTAAAATATTAACTGTCTGTTCCTTTACGGAAAAAGCTTGCTGACCCCTCTCCCCGTGTGAGCAAATGATCTGTTTCCGTTTCCTTCATACCTGTCCAGGTGGGAACAAGGTGAGGTCAGGAACACAGGATACTTTCCTCTCTACCCTGGGTGCCCAGTACCCGGGCGAAGATGTGCACGCACATCTGGCCCGTGGCCCAGTGCCTCGTCATGACGTGGTGTGGATACAGCTCCCCCAGGGATTCTGGCAGTGTGTGGTCCAGGGCCAGCTGGAATCTTCGTTCTGTCCTGGGCATCGTCAGAAGCACCAGAGTGGAGCGGCAGGGATCCTGGGAATCGGGGCCGAGTACTGATTGATTGACTGAGAGCCCAGGTCAGAGCTGAAGAAGCCCATACCCTCCGGCGAGGCCGGGGCTTTCCCACATCAGTGGGATTAAGCAGAACATTCCGGGTTTAGGAGTGAGGACTCCTGGATTCTGTTTCCAGATCCCATCTCTGGTTGCCCTGCCTGTGATGGGTGAGGCTTTCCCTTAGAGCAGAAGCACCGAGGTGGGGAGGTGGTACATCCTGCTGATGGGATCCAGGCTGCTGCAGCCAGCGGGGACCAGCCAGGTGAGACCAGCGGCCCTGGGGTCCTGGCCACTGCTGCGCTGAGAGCAGACCTTGGGTCTCAGTGGGAGAGTGGCCCGGTGGGAGTTAACAGAAATAACCAGTGACAAAGAGAAAAAGGCCTGGGAGCACAGTCTGATGTGGGCTTCAGGCCAGGAGCGAGTATGGGAACACATTTGACGCTGCCCCAGGTGGGACAGTGTTTCCTCAGGGGGCAGCCCCCAGGACGTCCCAGTGGGATCCCAAGCCCCCTCTGTGGCGTTCTTGCCAAGGGACCGTCCAGTTTCTGCTTGCACACCTCTGGGAGCAGAGAGCTCACTTCCTCCTAAGGAGACTGATCTTGTATCCATGTCCCCAAGCCCTGCCAAGCCTCCTTCGTGACAAGCTGGAACCTTCTTTTCTGTACCTCCCGGACTTCTGCCTTAGAGACTCAGAACAAACGCCTAAAGCACAGATGGCCCTTTGGTTCTGAGGGCTGGGGGACCAGAGTGTGAGACCACCTGCCCTTTGGGTGGTCCTTGTGGAGGCTCCTGGGGCTCAGTGTGGGGAAGCAGCTTGCCATCCAAGACCACCTGAGAGGAGCAAATCCAGGTGGGTGAGTTAGAACCACGTCTTCTGTGGGGAATTTGGTCCGGATCATCCCTTTTTACGGCGCCGAGCACACTGCCAGCTGCACACGGCCATGCAGAGCCAGAGGACCAGGAATGCATGTCTCCATCACGCCAACCAGGAAGAAGGACTCTGAGTTGAGTATGAAGGGGGCTGGCAGGACTTACCGAGGCTCTACCACACCCCAGACCCCTGCCCTTGTGCCGATCACACAGCTTTTCTGATTTGGCTCTCCCATCTATAAAATGGGAGCACGAATAACCACTTCCTGCTTTCTGTTGTGAGTACTAAATGCTCAAATGCATGGAGTGTGGTTAGCACAGAAGAGGTTGCAGCCTTTAAAAATACTTTCTGATGGGCAGGAAAGTGAAGAAAACTAGCTGCTCTTTCTAAGGCACCTGTGAAGCCGGCCCTCACTCCTCAAGGAGAATGTTGTCTTGCTTGAGTCCCTATTTTTAACCAAATGCCATTTCCCTCACCTGCTGGGATGCCAACTTAGATTCCAGCAGGATGATCTAGACCCGAGGGCTTCCACAGGCACCATCTCATTTAACTGAATCCTTGCTGCAACTCTTGGGTATAATTTCCATTCCTTTTGTGCAGATGAAGGAACTGAGGTGCAGAGAGGTTCAGAGAGGCCGAGTGACTTGTCTGAGGTCACACAACTCTTGGGTGAGGGGACCAGAGGCACTTTTTCCTGAGACTCCTCTGTCATCTACCCTTCAGGACAGGCTGGGAAACTTTCTGAGGAGGTGAGTTCGAGCTGGGTGATTTCTCACTGCCTCACTCCACCTAGGCTCTCTCCTGGGTGAGGGGCCCTGTAGCTGGCAGACCTCCTTACCCCAGAGGGCAGACGTCACCCTAGCTCTCCCAGGCAGGCTCTCCCTCCGGAAAGTGCAATCAGGTCAGCAAATCTAACCCAAAGGGGCTCCAGCAGCTGAGCGTTCTGGCAGAAATGCCCCCCCCGCCCCACCCCCTCCCACCCCCAGGCCCCTTTTTTGAGATCTGTGATCTTCCTGCTTGAAATCACCTTTAATTTCCCTCAGGAATGAACAAGCATTTAGAGGTTAGGTTTCAATTACACCTGGGAAAAAAGTTTGACACAAATTTCAAGCCAAATAAATTAGGAAACCACAGAGCTGGAAACACAAAGCAGGGGATGGGGAGAGGCTGACCCTGGGTCCCTGGGCAAACAGACCCCTTACTGGCCCTCAAGACTGCCCTTCCCAGGCCCATGGCTCACCCACCCCTTGGAAGGTTTGGGCCCTCTCCCTGCTACTCTCCAGTGCCTAGGCTGTCTTTTCTGCCTGGCCTTTCTTCTTCCAGGAAGCCTTCCTTGACTGCTCCAGCCATGGGATGTCTTGGCCTCTGAGCTGTAGACCCAGTTTTGCTGGTGACTCCCTTAGAACCGAGAATGACTCTGCTGTAACAGCCTCTTGCTTCCTAGTTTTCTCAGTATCCCTCACTGAAAACTCAGGAGTAGAAAAAGCAGCAAAGTTCTCTCCACTTTCCATACAATGAAACTGATTTCCTTTACCTAAGCCTCCTTTGTTTCTCCTTCCTTCCCTGCTGAGAAGGCTCACGCACTCCCTGGGTCTGAGCTTCAATAGCACCTCCTGCGGGAAGTCTTCCTTGATTGCCCCAGGCGAGGCTGAGGAAGAGCACCCCAGCCTATCTGACTCCAAAATCACTGGGCAGCCCTCTGCCTCTCTTTGCCAGGATCTGGCTGGAGAAGCAGGACGTGTGACCCTGGTGGCCAACAGCAGCCTGGCGCGTGGAGGGGTGAGACAGCCAGCTGTCTAGGAAAGCACAGCCATCTGGGATATGCAGCCCCTGAGGGCCAAGGGGTCCCAAGCAAATCTGACCAAACAGTCCAATAACCAGGTCCCCAAGGATGAGGCAGGGTCAGAGATGTGGCCTTGCTGGAATGCCCAGGTCATTCTGGCCCCAAAAGACTGTGAAATGGGGCTGGAGTGGGGTCAAGGGGAAAGATCCATTCCTGCTCCTAGGCCGGCCCCAGGGTCTGGCTCTGCCATTTCCCCGTCATCTAAGGCAGAAACCCGGTGCGTGCCAGGGCTCCGCTCTCCCTCCCTCCTTTCCTCCGTGCTCCCGCAGACTCCCCTTCTATCTTAAATATAGCACACTATATTACTTGTTTTTACGTCATTTTCTGCATTAGATCGCGAGCTTCTTGAGGATAAGGTTTTCACCTGGTTAATCTGCAAACTGATAGTCCTTACCTAGCAACTTCAATAAATATTGGTGGAAGGAAGTGAGGAAGAAATGGAGGAAGGATGGAAAGAAGGAAAGGAAGGAGGGAGGGAGGAAGAGGTGGAAGAAAGCCCTGAGACACTGGAGCCAGTAACCTTGGTCTCGGTGGGGCAGTCGGTGGAGGCATGGCAGATGGGTATTTATAAAGGAAGCTAAGTTGACTGAGATGCTTCTGGGAGAAAAGCCCAACCTCCCGAGCTTGAATGGCAAGGCCTCCACAGTCTGGCCCTAAAACACTTCCTGCCACGCCTCCCACTACAAATGAACTCCTGACATACATACAACCACGCTTTCATACTGTCCACCATGACCTGGCCCCATCACCTAATAACTCGCCTCACTTTCCCATCTCTGAGCCTTTTGGCCCCCATCTCCCGCCTGGGTGGGGTCCTCACCAGGCTTCGAGGTCTGTCCCTGGCATCTAGCGTGAAGAACACTCACCTGTGGGAAGGCAGAGGAGATCAGAGCAATTCAGGCTGGTGAGTGTTACGGCGGAGGGGCTTCCGGGGTAAACCAGCACCTCCAAGGCTGCCTGGGATGGGGGTCAGAGGGTGCTCTGCCTGGACTGAGCCTTGGAGGATGAGGGAGGATCCTGCAACATTCCAGACAGAGATGGAACATGAGCCTGGGTAGAGAGACACAAAGGACGGGCGCTTTGCTGCACCCGCAGTCCTTCCACTACCTCCATCTGGAGAATTCCCTTCCATCCGAGAGGCCCCGAGGGTCCCTCCTCCGCGAAATCCTCTCTCTGACAGGCGTGAGCTACTTGTCTCCTTCCCACCCAGCACCCAGCACCACCCTCTCTCAGTCTGAGGTTCTGGCTCCGAGTCTGTTTTGTTGCACAGTCAGAGGTGTCAGCACTGGTCACCTTCCTGCTCCCTATTGGTCTGAAGCTTCCTGAAGAACAGGCAGCTTCTTCTCCACCAGGTGGTCCCTGGCAGAGCCTAGAACTGGCGCTCAGAAGAGACTTGACAAATCTCAGCGCAAGCGCAGCTGTACCAGGCGTTGCTCTGGGCACCTTGAGTGTAGAGATAAATGCGCGTCAGTAAATGCACGCAACCACGTCACGCCGGGGGACACCCGGTCTGCTCTAAGTGCTTGGCATCAATCCTGCAGATCGGGACGCCGTGACGGAGAGGAGAAATGAGCGCCCACGCTCACGTATCCCAGCGGGGCAAAGCCAGGTCTCAAGTCCAGGTTGCTTTGCCTCCTTACCCGGCATCCTCCCTGCCTGCTCCCAGGGTTGTCGCTGGACTGGCAGGGGGATCGTGCGAGGCAGCACGCAGGGGTCTTGGACGGGTTCTGCAGGCAGGCAGGTGCTCAGACCCCAGCCATCAAGTCCTGGCTGCTTCCTGGTTAATCAGCAAGGGCAGGTGAAGGGCTAGGTGCGTGGTGACCAGGACCACAGCCCCGTCCTCCCTGTGCGTGAGTGACGGGGACCACAGCCTTGGGCCAGCTCAGAAGGGTCCCGGGAGGATTTGGAAGTTGGAGAGCAAAGTCAGACTGTCCTACATTATCCAATTTTTCTGGCACCAAAATTCCTGCGCTCCCAGCCTGGTGGTCGTGAGACTAACCCCGGGCATACCGTTTCAGTGATGTCAGCGCGTGCAATCAGAATAAGAAACACATGCATGAAAGGGCCTGCCTGGGTTCAACGAACACGGGAAATTACACGTTGAGGGGAAGACCCACCGGATGGGACCACTAGAACGCCAGAAGTCTCTACTGTGTGTGTTTGGTAGCAGGAACAACCCTGTGTCCACACCCCTACACCTGCCCATGTATAGTGGATGCCAAGGGCTTTGAAATCATTTCAGTAACTGCTTGGTATCCTAGAGGATATGACACAAAGCCAGGATAGGACTTTTAGCACATAAAGCATTTGCCTATCTGGCCCTTCAGTTGTATCTACATCACCCCTGTGTAGTGGGCAGGCAGGGACGGTCACCCCCTTCCCAGGCACAGAGCAGCCCTAGAGATAAAATGCCCAAAGTCACACCACCAATTCCATTCCATGTTCATTTATTGGCACTGACTTGGCACGGGCATGGTGACACACTTCATATGGTTTAATTTTCACAACCATCTCGAGAGACAAAAATTAACATCCTCAATTTACAAATGGGGAAACTGAGTACCAGAGAGGCAAGGCAATTTGGCCAAAGTCACACAGTGGATCAGAGGCAGATCTGGACTCACAGCCCCTGTCATCTCTACATAAGCTGTCTTGGGAGAGAGTGGAACCTGGCAGAAAGGATACTGCTGTCCCTGAGTTGCCCCTCATCCCCCAAGAGGCGACAGGCCAGCCTTGGGTGGTGCAAGCAGACGCCAGAGTCAGGAAGTGACGCCGCCCCCAGAGCAGACCCAGAGAGGAGGAAGCGATGCCTCCAGGGTGCCCCAGGTGGGCCTGGCGGGGGGCACCCGCTGGCACCCTTCCACGCCTTCCCCAAGAATGTGAGCAACGTTCTATGGCACGTGGCACAGGCCTTCCGCCGCCCCCATGGAGAGTTTGGGTCCTGAACCTTCCCGAGCCAGGGTGGGCTCCCGCGGCTGAGGGCTGCATGTCCTTTAGGAATGGAGCTCACAGTGAGAGGCAGGCCCTGGGCGGGAACCCAGGGGGCAGCAGCCGGAGCATAACCGGCTCCTTGTGTGGTAGCATCACGGGAAGGCATGGGGCCACGGGCACATGAGTCGCTTGGGGGGTCAGCCCTCACCTCTTGGGGCTTCTACGAACCAAGACCCAGGGGAAGGTTGCCCAGACCTGCCCCTCCATGGAGACAAGTCTGCAATGTTATAAGGAACACAGGATTTGTACCTTCAAACACTTGCTGGCCCCAACTCCCTCCAGAACCCAACAGAATCTCTCCTGTGTGTGCACACGTGTGCTCATGGGCACGCGTCAAGGCAAGAGTACACTTGGTTCAGGCCTCAGTGCGTCCCTGGATGCAATCAGCTCCCCAAACCTTTACGGTGACAAACTCACAATAACAAAATGACCGCAGAGTTCAAATAGATGTACCAGCCACATAGCCATTTCTCTTCTGTTATCTTATCTGATTCTCACAGCCACCTTTTGAGGTAAAGGAAGTGGAAAACCTCTTCCCTGAAAACATCTTTTCCAGACGAAGAAGCTAAGGTTTGCCCAGCATAGGTAAATTAGACCAGGAAAATTGCCAGTTGGTGGCAAACCTGGCACTTGAAACAAGCTTTTGTGGCTTTTAGCCAAAAGTCCTTTTCCTCTCGCCCCACTGCCCTCCCTCTGCTGGGCGTCCCCAGAGCCTGCCCGGGGGCCTTGGGCCTGGACTCTCCTTTCTCTGGGCTCCCACCAGATGCCATCACTCTCATGCTGTTCTCAAAGCTCATGGTAACTTGTGCTCTGTCCCCTCCAAGCCAATCCCAGGCAGGTCTCCTTCCTGTCCGGGAAGAGTGAACAGAAGATTGTAATGGGTGAGTCACTTGGACCAGGAGAGAACATTTCAACTCGGTTTTACAAGGCGGCGGGGGCTGGGGGTGGGGGACGGTCTACACAGACATCTAGGAAAACATTAACCTGCTGTGTTAAGTGGCTTGGTAGAGGCGAGGATGGGGGTTGGGAGACACGATCCTGGCTAAGACAAAGTTCCCTTGAGGAGTGGCTTTACCTAGTTTCCCCTGCTGGGGACAGGAATCTTTGCTATGAAAGATCTGCGTAGTGTATGTGGCCTAGATATCTGTTTAAAACTTCTCCATTGAGGTTTCTGTTTTTGGTTTTTATTTCAGAACTCAAAAAAAAAACAAACCCCAAAACAAACAAGAAGAACCATGACAAAAGCCATTAAGAAAGGCTTAGTCAGTGCTGCAAAGGAGAGCTGTACAGAGTGGGGTCGTGTAGTCGTTTACCATCTCACCAGAAATTCCTGAGACATCTCAACCCATTGAGGCAGACGGAGGGGTCTGGGATGACGGTCCGCGGCTGGTTGGCTCAGGCGGGGTTCTCAGCATCTCACCCAGAGCCGGGCACATCATGTGTGTGTCGTACTTGATTTGAATGGGGATCTTTATTCTTCATTTTCTCTTAGTTGGGTTGGACATCGACTTTCTCCTCTGAATTCCTTCTGTCCTCATCTGAAAACGGGACACATGTGAACGGCCTTGCAAGTGTCTGTGATCTGGGTGAGAACATCTGCTTCCAGCACAAACTAAACACATCAGCAGGAGCTGAGAACCTTCCCCTGCGCTCGCTACCGTTTGACTTCTTTTATTAATAACTTGGGAGGATTGCAGGCAAGGACTTCTGGCAGGAATGAAAGGAAATGATCCAGGAAAAAAAAAATCAAACCCATAAATAAGTTAAAGTTACCGGCGGAGGGCGTTTGATCTTTTCTTCTTCTTTTCTTTTTTTTTTAAGTGAAATATGGGCACTTCCCTTCCGATCCCTGCAGGTGGAGGGGCAGCCTAGGGCGCCATGTTCTCAGGGGTTAATGGGGGTTGGGGGAGCAGACATTTCCCTCTAAAACCACGGCCTCTTCTCATGGGTCTTTTGGGAGCTGGGAAGTCAAGCTCGGCTGTGAGGAAGGCCACAGTTTGCAGTAGAAGAAAGAGCAGGAACTTTGGAACTGGGCAAAGCTGGGTTTTAAACTCGTTGTGTGATCTTGGGCAAGCTCATCGCCCAAACCTTATGTTATTTTTGTGTCAGCGGGGAGCAATGATGCCTACCTCACAGAATATTTGTGGAAATGAAATCTGGTGATGCGAATAAATTAATCAGGGTAAGTGTTCCCTAATTGCCACGAAAGGTGAATGGCACGACCTAACACACACTGCCGGCTGCGAGTCCCGTGCGGGTCACCCAGGCTCCCCTCTAGCCCGTGACTCCGGTAGGAGGACCAAGTGCACATGGCAACTGCCTGGGGCCATGCTGGTTTACGCTGGCTGTCCCAGCCTGATGACCAGTAGCCCCTCTCTCTCACTCTCAGAAATGTCCCAGTTTGGATAATAAATTGTACGGTCACTCCAGACTCAGGAAGCCAGACCCTCTCTATCCCCTGATGCCACCATCTCTACAGGCAGCATCCGAGGACATCCTGGCACGACGACCCTTAAATGCCTCAGCCAGAAGGGACTCATGCCATCTGCCCCCATTTCATTGGCTACATTGGTCTCACGGCCTCATCTACCAGCCCTGGTGTTTTCCCACGTGTCCGGAAAGGAGAGGTGGGCCAGATACGGGCATGCCGGCCTGAAATGAGGTCCTCAAGAAATGTTTTGCCCCTGCCCCGTTCCTCCCTACCCTTCTTCAGGAGGCTCCAGGAACATGAGGAGAAAAATGTTGTCACGTCAGACCACAAAACAACAAATGTTCTAGGAAATACACATTTTCTTTCTTTCTTTTTTTTTTTTTTTGCGGTACACAGGCCTCTCACTGCTGTGGCCTCTCCTGTAGGCTCAGCGACCATGGCTCACGGGCCTAGCCGCTCCGCGGCATGTGGGATCTTCCCGGACTGGGGCACGAAACCGTGTCCCCTGCATCGGCAGGGGGACTCTCAACCACTGCGCCACCAGGGAAGCCCCGAAATACACATTTTTAAGGTTAAATGAGATATAGGCCTTTACTGTTTCCGAAAGGCTTTCACCTTTGTGATCTCTCTTGATCTTCCCTATTGGATGATTGCACCCTTGTGATCTCTCTCGATCGTCCCTATTGGATGATTGCACCTTTGTGATCTCTCTCGATCGTCCCTATTGGATGATTGCACCCTTGTGATCTCTCTCGATCTTCCCTATTGGATGATTGCACCGAGGGGCAGATATTGGGATTTTCATTTATAAGAGAGAAGACAGATTCAGAGAGATACGCACCCATTGCACGAGGCTGCAGCCAAGACTTAAACTCAGTTCTCCCAGCTTTTCTCCCTATGGGTGCAGAGGTGATGATCTTGGGCACCCTTCTCGGTGAGCCCATGGTTGAGTTTCCTGCAGGACTGAGAGGGGGCGGTGAGGCCAGGGCTGAGGGCTGCTCATCTAGGATCACAGAATAATAGAGGTGGAAGCGATCTTGAAAGGCACTTTGTCCACCCTCTTCGTTAATGTACTTGGGGAAACTGAGACCCAGAGATGGACAGTGACTTGCCTAAGATCGCACAGCTAGTTAGCTGACTCTCCTGGTTCCTACTGCAGTGTTCTTTCTGCTGCTCTCTTACAAAGTCACAGAGGAGAAGACAAAGAGATGAACTCTTTCCTTGGTGATTCTGAAAAGGAGAGAAGCTGGCACAGGCACAGGGAACAAGAAGGTATATGATCTCAGCCACGTTAGTAGCAAGCACAAGGATTCTCAGATGCTGAACAACAGAAAATCCCTACAGGCTCACGGAGCTGGGAAGTCTTTGGGTTGTTGACACTTGGGCCAGGTTCTGTGGTGAACACCGCCAACTCTCCCCCATGATCTACTCTTCCATGTAGCTGGCAACGTGGCTGTCCAGATACTCCACGTCTTCCAGACTTCCTTGAGGTTCGCTTGGCCCCATGCCAAAGTTTGTGTCGGCAGGATGGGAATAAAAAGGATGTGTCATACTTCTAAACTTAACCGATAAAATCTTCTGAATATATGCTTCCATGCATTTCCCTCCTTCTCATGGAGAGCTCACATCTTGCAGGTCAAGTGTTGAAGATGGCAGGGTGCAGTCAGACTGGATTCCTGACTACAGGACCAGGCAGAGCCACTGCCCACCTGAACGCCCCGCCCATCCTCCATGGCTGTATGAATGAACCTCTTGTTCTTAAAGCTACAACATTCTTGAGAGCTATTTAATGTAGCGGCTTAGACGGTCCTAACTAACATAGTCTTGAAGATCAGATAAACCTTCAGAGGAAGAGGTGGAAATAAGTCATTCTCGTTGGAAGGAACTGGCTACATAAACATGTAGATATTCATCCATCTATTCATTCTTTCAGCAAATATTTACTGAGCATGTGTGGGTTCTCAGGCGCCAAGCTGGGTACATTGAGCTGAGTGATTCAGTTCCTGTCCTCAGGAAGCTCCCAATCTAGGTAGGCAGATCGCCAATCAGGGTACAAGTACTCACAGAGGAAAGGCACAAACCCGGCCTGGATGGAAACAAAGAGGATTTATTTCCTGAAGAAGGTGATAAGAAAAGCTGAGACTTGGAGTGGGAGAGAAGTCCTAGGCTGGCCAAGGCAAGGTTCAGGGGTAATGAGAGAGGATGCCATCCAGAAAGACACAAACAAACCAGTATCTGCAGGAACTTGACTGCAAAGAGTTGCTACTTGATCCTCTGGGAGCCACTGAAGAACTTGGAACAGGAAAGTGACATGATCAGATTAGTGTTTAGAAAATCTCTCTCTGGCAGCTGTATGATGGATGAAGTTAGAGTCTAGTCTCTCTTCCAAGTTTCTCTGGATCTCACTGTCAGCACTGTAGTTCCGGGTGCCCCCCCCCCCGCCACGTCCCCCTGGATGACTGTGACCATCTCCAGATGTGCCGCTCCAATCCGTTCTCAAGAGGGCAGTGTGAATGATCCTTCTGGAGCACACAGAGGACCACGTCTTCCCTGCTTCAAGCCTTCTGTAGTTTCCCATCGCCCTTCAGACAGTCCTTGCATGGTCTGGCCTCAGGTCACCTGTCAAGGTCAGCTTTTGCCACTTCTCACCTCGTTCTCTGCCAACTAACTAACTACATAGCTTGTTCTCTCTCCCCTGTGGGACCACAAACAAATGGGTTCCTCTGCTTCCCCGTCTCACTTCCCCGACCCTATCCCTCCCAATTCCAAGCCTCCTGCAAATCTTTTTTTTTTTTTTAATTTCATTTTTTTTTTTTGCAAATCTTAACTGAGATGTCAGTTCTATCTGGAAACATTTTCTGACCCCCAAGTCTAGGAGACGTACTCCCGCCCCCTGTTCCCCCTGTAGCCTGCATCTTGCTTTATGGTCATTGTCTATTTCCTAGTCTGTATCCTCCACCAGATCATAGCAATGTGGAGATACAACAAGAAAAGTAGGACTTTCTTGGTGACTGCTCTGTCCCTACGTGCAATTTATGGCACTTTTGTACTACGGTTGGAATGCATGGCTGGAGGCATGAGAGCCTTCATGGTCACCCAGATGTGTAAAGCAGGTACCTCGGACCAGGAGCGGGCTGGAGGGATGGAGAGGAGAGCAGCGGTCATGCGTCTTGCTGAAGAACTTGGCAAGTATTGTCAACAGGGTCCAGCTGCCCTCAGCTCTCTCCACCACTCCCACCCAGTGTGGCCAAGGAGCCCAGGCTTCTAGGGATGAGCCCCGGAGGAAGGAAACCATCGTGTCACGTGACAGATGGTGACCTCCTTGCAGCTCGAGCACACCTCCATTACAGCGTTTGCGTTTACTGTTCTATCATCTCTTTAAGTTTCTGTCCCTCCCACTGGACTGATGACTCCATGAGGGCAAGGACTAGAGCTTGGCTAGGTGTCTACCCCCAGCTACTGGCAAAGAGTGGTACAGAGAAGACCCTCTGAAAGAGCTTGTTGAACTCCTCTGAACTTGGCCGAGATTCAGTCCCTGCCTTCAAAGACCTCCCAGTGAATTTCAGGTGACACCTCTGGACACACATAACTTTTTCAAGGTGGAGGCAGTAGGTATTTACAAGGTTGGGACTGTGATTCCAAGTGCAGAGGACCGCTCATGCTTGTGATTTGGGGCAGGGGTGTAACGAGCTCCCCTGGTGCACACCAACACGCCTCCTGTTTCAGGTGGTGCATCTAGTGGCAGGGAGCAGGGGACTCATCACAGTGACCTGACCCCTCTAACAAACCACCACCAAATCTCTGTGGTTCAACTGGTAAAGATTTCTTTCTTGCTTCTATCACGGTGCCACGCAGGCTTGCAGAGAGTCACACAGTCGTCAGAGACCCAGGCTCTCTCCATTTGGAGCAGGGTTTCTCAACTTCGGCATTTTTACACTCTGGAACCCAATCATTCTTCGTTGTAGGCGCTGCTCTGTGCTTTGTAAGGCATTTAGCACAGCAAGCACACCTCTAGCTGTGGCTGTGTCCCCTGCAAAATTGTCCCCAGTTGAAAACTACTGATCTAGGGTCTCCTCCCTCCTCCAGAGCCTAGAGCGCTTCCTTGGATCCCCACCTCTACCCGAGGGAAGGGAAAGACTGGAGGGTGGGGGGGGGACATGTGACACGGCTCCTCAATTCTATTGGAGAGACTCAGTCACATGACCACAGCTCGTTGCAAGGGAGGCTGGGAAAGAAAGCCTGCCGTATGCCTAGGAGAAAAAGGGGGTGGTTTGGGGACCAAGTAGTCAATGTATTCCACAGGTAGAGTCCACGTATGTTATTTTTCTTCTTGAACATAAAAGAAAGCAAATTTTCTTCTCCACCTCGCCAGTGGGGTTCATTCTCGTCCCCCAGTCCGTCCGCGGAAACCTCCTGGAAGGTCTTCGGCTCATCTGGAAAACCGTAAGGACGGTCTTCGCCCACATCACACCTCCTTGGCCCCTGATGACTGGCGTGAACCTAGCGACACCCAGAATTCCTGCTGATTTGGCGTCCCTGGCATTCCCATGGCGTCTAGGAGGGGCTGCGGAGCCCAGAGATGTCAGCCCCTGCCCTGGAGGAGGGCGTTTCCCAGCAGCGTGAGGTGTTTTTCTCACGTGACCACTGTCCTGACGAATAGGTAATGTACAAATGCTGAAAAGCCAGGGCCATCCTTGTAAGAATCTGCATGGAATGGGGGAGTCAAGTGGGAGTCCAGGTGGGGAGTGAGGTGAATCAAACGGTGGTGCTGGGTGAGCCTGGTCCCACTGGGAAACCTCCAGGGCTTTTCTGACTGGCACAGAAAGAACCTGAGAGAGAAGCGTGGAATCCAGACCAGGGTGGTGGAGGTAGCTTGGGGTCGTAGTGGAATGTCAACACAGTTCCCTTCTTCTGAATTTTATCAGTAGAGAGTGAGCACTTTTTTTTTTTTTAATGTTGAGCCTTCTTTTAATTTATTTATTTTTATTTTGGGCTGTGTTGGGTCTTCGTTTCCGTGCGAGGGCTTTCTCTAGTTGCGGCAAGCGGGGGCCACTCTTCATCGCGGTGCGCGGGCCTCTCACTGCCGTGGCCTCTCTCGTTGCGGAGCACAGGCTCCAGACGCGCAGGCTCAGTAGTTGTGGCTCACGGGCCTAGTTGCTCCGCAGCATGTGGGATCTTCCCAGACCACGGCTCGAACCCGTGCCCCCTGCACTAGCAGGCAGATTCTCAACCACTGCGCCACCAGGGAAGCCCGAGAGTGAGGTATTTGATTCTCTGGATGGACCGAATTTTTCTGGAAGCCCCTATAGGAAAATGGCCGTTTGAACCCCTCCAGGGGGGCCCTTTCTCCAGCAGTGTGCAAACTGCTGGAACTCCTCCACCACAAATGCTTCATGTGGTAAAGCCGAGAATTAATTAGAAAAGGAAAAAAAAAAATCTCTCAAGACACAGATCTCACAGCCTATTAGCATTAAGATTAGCATTAAAGAAAGTTGGAAACTATAATGTTTTAAGCACAATTTATAAATCTAATCTCCTGCATGTCACTCTCAGATAATAAATGCTTTTCCTTCAAGTTGAAAAGTCCTGGTGGAAAGTGGGGGATGGGGGGGGGGAAGAAAGAAAAAGTTAATTTAAGGCCTATTCGTTTATTCTTAGTCGCCCAAGATCTGAGGGGCTGAGAACATTTCCCGTTTCTGATAGAACACGCCTTCCTGTGTAGCAAGGAAGTCCCCTGACCTCAGGCCTCCCTCAAGGTGCTACTGATTTTTGACAGAATTGCTCAGGCAAGGGCTTTGAAAGAGGCCAAGCCAGGCCTGCGAGGGGAGGGTGATCTGGGGTCCTGGAGGGACAAGGTTAATTGCTTGGAGCCTTGGAGGATGGAGCGGTGTGGCAGGGGCCACCGGGCCACCGGGAGGCCCGCTTCCTGTGTTGCTCTGGAAGAAGTTCGTCGCCCACCGCTTCCATAATAAGACATTCCTGCTAATTTGCCAGGAGCTGAAAGGGATTTCTGTTTTTAGCCTTGGGTCTGTGGCAACTGTTTTGTTTTAAATGAAAATTAAACGGGGACCCGGAGCTGGGCCGGGGTATGGGGAGGCAGAGCCATAATTGAAGCGCGTTACTGGTAATTACCTCGGTCTTTCTTTCACTCATCATGCTGACAGAGGAATCTATTACCCAGCAGCTCCATTTCCACAAATTGCCCTTCCCTGAGGACTCGGGGAGGGGGGTGGACCACGGTGGTGCTGGAGGAATCACTGCTTTGTTCCAGAACGTGGGCCTCCAGCCATCCTCCGAATGCCGCTCCAGCTGCCCCTTAACCAGAGGGAGGGGAGATGAGGCAGAAGCTGGAGAGAGTCACCTGGGGAGAAGGATCTTGTCCCAACCAGGGTTTTGAACCCGAGGCCTCATCCCGCAGATCCATTTGGAATGCTGTGTAAACGGATGGGGATACAGCCTTATCTCTGTCTCTAAGGAAGAAAGGAAGTTGGAGGGGGATGACGGACCGAAGTACCAGGTCCACTTTGAAAGCTCTTGTATGCCTGTGCAATGGACTGAGCAGAGTTCTTCACGGGGGAGATGACCCTTGGCCGCGCCTTCTCCCATCCCTCGGCGCCTGCGGGGGCCTGCCTGCCAGGCCTCCATCTCTCCCGCCTGCCTCTTCCTGCGTCTGACTGTGGCCTGCCTCTTCCACGCTCCCCTTCCTTCATTCCCTCCAGCCTACTGTCCTGCTCGTTCCTCTTGTCTTCACCTCCCGGAGGGCTGCTTTCCCGTCCAGCTCCATTCTGCCAACAGACGAGGTTGGAAGGGTTGAAAGCAGTTCCACCAGCGGACACTGGCATCCCCCTCTGACCGTCCTTCCACATGGTCTCTTAGACTGAGGTCTCCAGCGTGTGCCAGGGCTTCGGAAACCTACCCACCAGTGACCAGAACAAATGATCCAGGGGAGGGTGGGGGAAAGGATCTCAGTGGAGTCCGGCTTCAGCCCTCTTCCACCTTTACCCTCAGCATCCCCTCCTTCCCAAAACATTGGTTGAGGCTCTGTCGTGAATGAGACAATTCAAAGACAGCAAGGCACTAACCCCATCCTCAGGGGGCTCATGGTTGGCATGGGGGAGGGGGAGAATAAAAGGCATTTCATTATACTTTGAGCCCAAGGCAGATTGTCACCAAGGTTAAGGGGCCTTGAGGCCTGGCCTCTGCCCCATGTTTCACTCAATAAACAACAATCCAACAACCACAATAATTTAAAAGCAACAGAAATCTTGACTTCAGTGTCTGAAGGGAATATCAAAGGAAGATTGCATTCATAGCGCCTGGCAAAGCTTCTGAAAATCCCTTTTTAATAAAGTGATTTCAATCTCTTCCCAAAACCCAGCTTTCCGTTCCCCTCGCTGCCACCAGTAACTCTCTGCTTGTCCAGGGCAAACCCTCTTTGCTGCCTTAGCTTTTCCAGTTTTCAGCCTCTGGACCCTCTGCTTCCTCCCTCCTTCCCTCACAGGGCCAGGCAGAGGCTGCCTCTTCAGGGCGGTGGGAAGGCCCTGGCTTTGAGGCGCTTTCCCTGCCAGGCCACAGCTATCATGGGTCCGTCCCCCCATCCCCCATCCCAGCTAGTCTTCGGTTTCCAGCACCAGAGCCGGGCTCTGCACTGAAGCATGGCTCTGGCCAGGCCTTGGGGAGGGTATGAATGAAGAACACGGATGCCCACCAGGCTCCTGAGCTCTCCCAGGCCAGCACTGCTGTCCTCCTCCTTTTGCCTCTAGTTCCTCGTAAGACCTGGCATAGAGCAGAGGCAGAACAGGGGAAAATGTCTGCTGATGGGACGGAACTGAGTATTGCTTTCCAAAAAGCGGAAGAAGGGTTAGGATGTAAAGATCTATGTGGATCTATAATTAGACCCTGTCTAAATAACACTGCAGGGGACTTGGCAATGGAGGTGGGCTATTCAAGGTCTCGGTCACCTCCTCCTTGGGTATCCTACGGGCTATGGCCCTCCCTCCTTTCCTTCCTTCCTTCCCATGGGACCCACCTGTCCTCAGAGAGGAGGGGCCTGAGAGTGTCAGATGCATTTTACAGGGAAATGCCTTCAGTGGCCCAGGTAGAGTCGTGGACTGTCCAGCGGTCCTCTGCTGACTTGGCTAAGATCCACTGGAGAAGCAGGTTGTACCCTCTAGCTAGAATTATGTGACTTGCCTGGAGTCACCTTCAAACAACAGTCAAGATCAAAGCTACCACTTGCCGGGCACCTACTATGTGCCAGGCCCCATGCTGGGTGCTCACACAGTTTTCTTTCTCATCCTCAACAACACTACGGGTGGGTGTTATTGGTAGGATTATCCTTATTTCAAAGATAAGGAAAGTGAATCTCGGAGACGTGGAGCAGAATTGCCCAAGGTCACACAACGAGTGTGTTACAGAACTGGATTTTGAACTCAGATCTTTCTGACTCCAAAGTGATGCTCTTTCTACCAGCCCTGCTGCCTCTCAGAGCTGAATGGCAGTCGACTCTTTCATGTCCCTAAAGAAGAAGAAGGAGGGGGGCCAGGTGGCCTTTTTGGAAACTCTCTTACGTCGGGACGATTCCCTCAGATATGAAGTCTTCACATAGCGTCTTTGTAGGAGAATATCCAACAGCTGCAGCAGGAGCTGGATCAACCGCCATTTCAAATCTTGTGCTTCTAGGCTGCCAGTGGCCATTCAAGAAAGGAAAAGGATTCCATCAGAGCATCATTCTGTCTAAGATTCACGCTAACCAATCAGCCTTCGGGATGGGGGATGGGACGCGGCCGCACTAAGCTCTTAGCAGAACACAGAGGCTTTGACCAGAATCTTGACAGGCCTCTGTGCACATTTTATTTTTTATTATTTTTTTGCGGTACGCGGGTCTCTCACTGTCGTGGCCTCTCCCGTTGCGGAGCACAGGCTCCGGACGCGCAGGCTCAGCGGCCATGGCTCACGGGCCCAGCTGCTCCGCGGCACGTGGGATCCTCCCGGACCAGGGCACGAACCCGTGTCCCCTGCGCTGGCAGGCGGACTCTCAACCACTGCGCCACCAGGGAAACCCCCTGTGCACATTTTAAATGAATTGAACTTACCTGAGTCAACCGAATTTAGGTCAGCCATTCATCGAGTACCCATTCTTGGCCGGGCGCTGGCTGGAGGAGGTGAGCATTGAGAGAGAAACAGGACGCAGTCCCTGCGCTCAGGGGTATCACGGCTGGGCGGGAGGTGGACTGTACAATCCCAGCTGGAAAGAGCTTTTAGAGAAGCAAGTGCAGGGATGTGTGGGGAGCCGGGGAGCCAGAGCTGACCCTGTCTGGTAGAGAGGAGAGCAGGGAAGAAATACTTCCAGGAAAACATGTAAAATTCTCCAGTGAGAAGCCAGGCCCCAGCAGAAAGGTGGGAGTTCAGAGATACTGTGGAACTATTTTGTTTGGTGAGAGCCAAAAGGGTAAAGAAAGAAGTAGCATTTTTGGCTTGTTTTGATTTCTGTTTGCATCAAAAAAACAAAAAACAAACAGACAAACAAAAACCCTGGAAGAATCTCCTTTTTCTCTTTACTATCTGGGGTTGCACACAGAGTCACGGAACAGGAGTGCGGTCATTTTGGTCTCGTAGATAGAATTCGCTGGAATCCTCACGTTCTCTTTGGCTGCGTGTTCTAACATGAGGGTGATGAGAAAAGGAGGAGAGGATGGGAAGAATTTTCCTTTAATTCCATGCTTTCCTAAAGCACAGATGAACACAGTGCAAATCTCCATTTTAATTGAGCAGACATTGACAGGGTACCCACTATGTGCTAGGAACTGCGGCACATGTCTTAGAGCCATGATCTAATTTAAATCTTCAGAACGATCCTTATGTTTATATTATATTATATTTTCTCCATTTGCGTAGGTGGTCAGCAGAAGCCCTGGCAGATCACAGTGCTCGTGTCCTTTACTCTAAGCAGGACTGGCTCCCCAAAAAGGTAGAATTTTGGCCACCGTACTGGTCTCCACGTCAAAGCCTTTTCGTTGAATTCCTGGGATGGTTTCCTGGTTCTGGTGGCGTTCCAGAACTTTCCTTCTTGCTCTGTCTGGATCCTTCCTGCTCCCCATCAGCACTCTCTAGAGGTGCTGCTACTGCCTGCCAGTGCCTGGGACTTCCTTGGGCCCCTACACAGCTGCAAAGAGAAACAAAAGGAGATGCGTCACAGTGGCAGGGCGTCTGGGGAGGCCCTAAAGCTTCCAGACTCCCTTGGCGTGGGGCTCTCTGTAGGCCTGGGATGGATGCTGGTGTGGTCCAGGCTGACCTTCAGGCTACTCCCAGGCACAAATTTCATCCCTGCTGTTGCACGTGAGACTAAATTTCCTGAAGGAGGACAAGTTACAGAGACAGCACCCTTGGGGTGGATGTCTAACCTTGTTCCAAGTGCAAGTGAGTGCAGAATTATAGGCCACGTTCACAGGGAGTCATGGGTGGGAGGGAACAGAAATGGCACCCAGTGCAATCCTTCATAAGACCAATGGAGAATCTGGGACCCAGAGAGGGGGAGACACTTGGCCAGAATCACACAGCAAGGGCCGGGTCTCCCACTCCCAGCTCTCGTCTTTCCTCACTGCGCTGCATTTACTACACTATTGCAACGAGGTTCCTTTCACTGTGAAAAACTCACAGAATGGAAAATCCCTCAACTGTCTCCGTTTGGGCTTATTTTTTAGAAATTCACTGACATCTATTTCAGTTTTTTTCCAAATAAATGCTTACAATTCAAGCATCCTATGTTGTGCTTGATCCTGGAAGAATAATTTTAGGGATTTCAAGATCTCACTTAGCAAGCTTTACATCTTGATGAAATGCTGATTTTCATATTGTTCTCAAACTGCACAGTTGCAGAAGCCAATGCCAAATGAAAGCAGGATATTTCGAAGGAAAAACTTAAAAATTTAAATCCATGACAAGTGATGACAAGTCTGAGGGTGAATGAAGTGATGAACACAGCGTGTGTGTGTGCAAAGGCACCGGGGTGCAGTGAGAGGCACTCAGACTGTGGGTAGGGGTCTGGCTCAGATCTTGGGCCGGCCCCCTTTGGCTGCGTGACCTCTGAGGGCTGGTCAGCCCAACACCCTGGACCCCAGCATCCTCATATATGAAATGGATTCACTCATGCTCACGTTACGAGGTCCCGCACAAGACAGGATATATGTAAATTGCTTGGTGAAGCTAAGCCACCAGATACAATCCTGTTTGTAAGTGGTAAAGGGAATCTGGGCTGGAGGCGAGGGTGCGGCTAGCTATCGTGGCCTCCTGACGTGCAAGTGACAAGAAACTTGAGAATATCGATGTGTTTCTCACACAGGGTTGGGCGCTCACTGCGGTCTTGAGTTTAATTATAGCGATAAACGAATAGGGAGCTTGGGAGGCATCGTGATGGATGAGAAAGAGAATTGGCCCCAGAGTCAAGAGACTGGGTTTGATAACGGGCTCTGTGATGGCGGGCAGGTCATCGTCCTCTCTGGCCTGGACCGCCCATGCGGACACTGAGCTAGTGGGTCAGAAATTGCAGGTGGCATCTGGGTCCAGGACAACTCTGAGGGGTCCTGGAACAGGGCCTGGCACGAAAATAAATGTATTTTGAATGAATGAATTAGCGATGGCTGTTCTGGGCTCGTTTTGAGAAGAATAGAGAGGCCTTCCCCAGGCTTCGCAGGAACACTGATGGTGACTAACAAGCTACGTCTGCCATGGGCAAGGTCAGGGCGGGGCAAGGGCTTCAAGTCCTGCCACAGTTATCGACCCTGGACTAGATGAGGGCTAAGCTCCTGCGCATAACTTACAGCATCAGGTTCTGTGTCTGCGCGGCGTCAGAATCACTCAGTAGTGAGGAACCGATCTCTAGCTGCCTGGAGAGCTGGAGCCCGGCTTTGGCCTCGGCTGTACAGGCTTTGCCAGCACAACCCCAGGGGGCGCCCTACGTCTCGCCCCCGGGGAGCCTCCTGGAGCTGGGCAGCACAGTAGCCCTGGATGGGAGCCCTGGCCTGGGAGTCCAGAGACCTGGCTTCTCCCTGCCTTCTCGCTGCCTTGCATCAGGGTCAGCTGCCAGCTCCCTGTGGGGCCGCGTTCACGTCCCTCCCTCTCTGGGCTTCAGCTCCCGCATTCGGGTTTGAAGCCAGCGGCTCCTAAGGGCTCTCCTCTGACCCTGCTCTAAGCGCTTGAGTGCTGTGAGGGTTCTCTTTGCCTTGCCATGGAGCCAGGCCCCTGACTTGGGCAAATGGAGCTTGTTTCTGGGCAGGTGCAAAGACCAGGAAGGGCGGCGGTGGTGCTGGGGGAACTTCTGGCAGAGACCATCCCCCCCATGTTGCAGCTCTGAGGTTCTGGGGCTGGAGACCAGACCCTTTGTCCCCTCATGGGAGCACTCGTGTGGCGGTGACCTTTGGACGCCCCTGTGGGGTGCAGCCCAGCCTTGCAGTCCTGGCTCAAGGGATGAGTCTGTTCCTTCCTTTGCTCCCCAGCACCAGCTCTGCAGATTCACAGCAGTTTTCTGCACGGGCCCTGCTGGGCCCTACCTGAGCCTTTGTGCAGCCCAGCCCTCCTGCCCGGGATCCCTTCCCCCTTCCTCACATGTACCCTTCAAAGCCCCACTTGAGCACCACCATCTAGACGCTGCGCACCCTGACTCCCTCCCTTCCAGAGATCGTCACTCCCTCCTCTGCTGCCTCTGCTTCTATTTCAAGGTTCTCCTGCACGTCACTTGACATGCTGGGTTAGAGTGGTCTCTCCCCCAGGGCCTGGGAGCGCTTTCTGGGAAGGGCAGGTATCTGCACAAAACAAGACCAGACCACTTCTGGGAAGCCCTGACCACGTGCACAGCATGTAAGCGCAGAGTGGGACTGGAGCTGTACAGACACGAGGGCTGCTGCCATCTCCCCGTACTCCCTCCCTGGCCTCCCCCCGCCTCCCCCAGTCCTGGGGCCAGTCTGGCTGTGGTGGAGGGGCAGTTCTCTGAGCATCCTGGGGGTGGGTTCGCCCTGTGTGGTGGAGAGAGGTAGACGTAAACATGACTGAGAGACAAACCCTTCTCCCAGGGAACTGTTATCTGTGCAGACCCGTCCTTGGTGCGTTGAAATCAATTCCTTCCAGGGGGATTTATCTTTCCTGATTTTTTTTTTTTTTTTTTTTTTGGTGTGTGGCAAGTGTTAAAACTAGTTATCAAGATCTGTTAATGAATGCCAGAGTGATTATGTTGAGATCCCCATCAATTATGCGGAAAATCAGGTAACCAGACTATTTACTTTATGTAAGAGATGTGTGGGCTCCTTGTTCACTCTCTGAAAGAACATTCCTGAAAGGGTCATTTTTTATTTCCTGAGATGCCTTTTTTCCTAATTGCTTGAAGGTTTGAAAATTGCTCCCTTTCCCCTATTTTTATTCTGCGTGAATGTATTTCCTCGTGTCACATTTCCCCGACACCTCCAGTCTCCTGGAGAAGCGGGGCCCCTCCTCCAGCCTCCCACGTGCCTTCTGTCTCACCAGGAAAACCTCAGAGATTTGAAACCAAGTTGGAAGAAACACAGCTCCTTTGGTTTTTCTCTTTTGTAAACAGATTTGACAAAACAGAGTGGGAAGAACCCCTTCCCGGATCTGTCATGAAGTTGCTGAGGACATGGGCAGGTTCCTTCTCCCTTCTGTTTCCTTGAGTGTAACATGAGGGACGAAGACAATCTGGGGGTCTAAGGGGACCTGGGGTTGGAAGGTCCCAGAGCCAGATTTTAGTTGAATCTAAGTATGTCTTTCTCTCAGAGCTTCCCGACACATCCAGTCTGCCTAGTGAGACAATCCAAGCTGAGACAGGGCCACCCTCAGGGAACTGCTATAACCAGGGATTCAAATGATAAGGGGTTGGCCCAGATGGCCTTCAAGTCCCATTTAGCTCTGGATCCTAGACTGGATGTGGTCAGAGGGTCTCTTTATCCTGAAAATCAGCTGTACCCCTTGCCGGGTGCCCCGTCATCTTTTTTTTTTTTTTTGGCGGTACGCGGACCTCTCACTGTCGTGGCCTCTCCCGTTGCAGAGCACAGGCTCCGGACGCACAGGCTCAGCGGCCATGGCTCACGGGCCCAGCTGCTCCGCGGCATGTGGGATCTTCCCGGACCGGGGCACGAACCCGTGTCCCCTGCATCGGCAGGCAGACTCTCAACCACTGCGCCACCAGGGAAGCCCCCATCATCTTTTAAACCGCATGCTCACACAGACCTTTGAGGCTGGCTCCCCGTGGGCACACACTCCTGGTCCTTCCACCCTCCCACCCCGGGGCAAACGTTACAGGTCAGAGCTGAGCATACCTTCCTTTAGCGCTTTTGTCAATTGGACTCCATCCGGCCACACTGCAAAGACCAAAAGTGGAAACTGAGGCATTTCCTAAAAGTGAGTCCATCTTCACAATGCTGGATGACCCAAGGGCAGGAGGGCAAGCCGGCCCAACAGAGATTTCCCAAACTGGAGTCCTGGGTGTCTCCTTTGAAATTGTACATTTCTATCCTAAAAAAAAAAAAGACCGTCATTGACTTGGCCTGAACAAGCGCAACTTAGCACATACCAAGCACCAAGCACGTGAGCTCTAGTTTAAACCAGCCCCCCATCTGGCTCGACTGGTTTACCCTTGAACTGTCCCTTCCTTCCCCAGCTGGAGAAGTGTCCCCCCAACTCCCTGGAAGTGACTGTTCCCAGGCAGCCTCCTGATAACCAGTACACATGCATCAGACAGTTTCGTGAGTGAGAAATCCCCTTCTATCGTGTTAAGCCCAGACATTTGGGGGCTTATTGTTATAGCAGCTAACCTAGCTAATCTGATTTGCTCTTTAGGCCTCTTACCCCTCCATCACGTAACTGCCTACGTGTCTTTCTCTCTCACTAGTCTGGGAGCTCTTGGAGAGAAAAAGCCTTGTCTGATTTGTCTTTATATTCTTGAGGCTGATGGTCATGCCTACAATGTGTGTTGATTGAATGAATGAATATTGAGAGATGTTGGCTATTTAAACTTATAACCAGAAAGAGAAGCTGAGCAAGTTGTTAGACACTTTTTTTTCCATCAAAATGGGACTGGAAATCCTAGAAGCCTTCCTGGAAGAGATGATTGAAAATTAAAAAAAAATTTTTTTTTAAATTGGGTTAGATAGCAAGAGAGGGACATCCCTAAAACAGGGACCACAGTAGACATGAGAGCGGGTTTAAATTGGTAGCAAATTGGGGAGTGGGGAGGGATTGAGGGAGAGAGAGAAATAGGATTTGGGGGGTGAGAGGAGGCCCAAAAACTGTATGAAGGAAAAAAAAAGCAACAGAGAAGAATGCTAACCCTCACCAGGCACTTTCTGGAGCCAGGCACTGACCCGCCATTCTTATTCCACCTCCCCCACAGGTCCATCTCCAGGAGATTTTACTAATGAGTCTCAGAGATGGAAGCATCTGCCAAGGCCATGTGGCAGGGAGACCAGGTTTCTTCCACTCCCAAGTCTGTGCTCTCTTTCCATCTCACTAATGGCGCCTGGGCTGCTCTGCAACAGAGTGGGGCGATCACACCCCACCCCGTCCTTTCCCAGCAGCTACGTGCTTCTCCAAGACAAAAAGGTAGGTACAACCCAAGGAGCACTGGCCTTGGACTCAGGACACCCAGGCCTTGGCCTAGCACTGCGTGACCTTAAAAAAGTCCCTTTTCTTCTCTGAGGCTCAACTCGCCCCTCTGCAAAATGATGAATTGGGGCCAGATGACACTCAAAGGCTTCTGACTAAACTGGCCCAGGATCCATCCCCGTCTCCAGGGAAGGCCAGCTTCTTACAAGTGAAGGACAGAGACCTTTGCAAGTTCTGTACCAGGGAGGGGTGGGAGAGCAGGAAGACCGCGGCGTGCAGACAGAGCGGCAGGGTGAGAGGAGAGATGGAACCCAACTGCAGCTTCCTCTTGGCCTTGGGAGTTGGAGAGGCCATTAGGGGAAACAGCAGGACACGAGGAAGGAGGTAAGAACCAGAGGTCAGTAGTCTCAGCTGTGCTTACCCCAGAACCCAGCCTCAGGTCTTAAGGACCCTCGTGTAATAGAGGAAGAACCCTGCTTCCATGAGCTCTTTCTGTAGCATGAGAAAAACATGTCAACACCTCTCCCAGAGCCGAGCACACACCATGTAAGCTTTTGGTGAAAAACCTCTCCTTCAACATTCCTAGTGCTTGGGGTGAACCCCTCCTCACCATCCATCTGTGCTACTCAGGATGTAAAATGAAGAGGAGGGTGGAAGCCTTTTGGTAATTTATTTGGTCATTGATTCTTTGATTCAGTCAATCTTTATTGAGCACCTACTATATACTAAGTCCTGCGCTAGGTACCAGGAATGCAAGAAAAGACGAGTCAGTCCTCATGGAGTTGACATGGTGGGATGTATAGGCAGTCACAGTGATGACGTCAGCAGGATTCTTTCATACAGGGTTGTTCACAAAGGCAGTACACCAGAAAGCTCCCAAGAGAGAGCAGTGGGGTCACGGGCTGACTTTATTTATTTATAATTTTTATTTTATATTGGAGTATAGCTGATCAACAATCTTGTGTTACTGGTCAGAATGGCCATCATCAAAAAATCTAGAAACAATAAATGCTGGAGAGGGTGTGGAGAAAAGGGAACACTCATGCACTGCTGGTGGGAATGTAAATTGATACAGCCACTATGGAGAACAGTATGGAGGTTCCTTAAGAAACTGCAAATAGAACTACCATATGACCCAGCAATCCCACTACTGGGCATATACCCTGAGAAAACCAAAATTCAAAAAGAGTCATGTACCACAATATTCATTGCAGGACTATTTATAATAGCCAGGACATGGAAGCAACCTAAGTGTCCATTGACAGATGAATGGATAAAGAAGATGTGGCACATATATACAATGGAATATTACTCAGCCATAAAAAGAAACGAAATTGAGTTATTTGTAGTAAGGTGGATGGACCTAGAGTCTGTCATACAGAGTGAAGTAAGTCAGAAAGAGAAAAACAAATACCTATGCTAACACATATATATGGAATCTAAGGAAAAAAAAAAAAAAGGTCATGAAGAACCTAGGGGTAAGATGGGAATAAAGACACAGACCTACTAGAGAATGGACTTGAGGACACGGGGAGGGGGAAGGGTAAGCTGGGACGAAGTGAGAGAGTGGCATGGACATGTATACACTACCAGATGTAAAATAGACAGCTAGTGGGAAGCAGCCACATAGCACAGGGAGATCAGCTCAGTGCTTTGTGACCACCTAGAGGGGTGGGATAGGGAGGGTGGGAGGGAGGGAGACGCAAGAGGGAGGAGATATGGGAACATATGTATATGTATAGCTGATTAACTTCGTTATAAAGCAGAAACTAACACACCATTGTAAAGCAATTATACTCCGATAAAGATGTTAAAAAAAAACCCAAAAAAACAATGTTGTGTTAGTTCCAGGTGTACAGCAAAGTGATTCAGTTATACACAGACATGTATCTATTCTTTTTCAAATTCTTTTCCCATTTAGGTTATTACAGAGTATTGAGCAGAGTTCCTTGTGCTATTTATAGTACGTCCTTGTTGGTTATCTATTTTAAATGTAGCAGTGTGTACATGTCAATCCCAAACTCCCAATCTATCCCTCGGGCCAAACTTTAGAAAGACCATCCAGGGGAGGCCTCTCTGGAAAGAAATATTTGGGCTAAGATATGCCTGATGAGACGGAGCCAGCCATGCAGAGAGCCGGGAGGAGGGAGCCCAGGAGAAGGGGGCTGGATGAAAAGACCCCGGGGGCCAACGCTGTCTGCAACCCAAGGCCGTGGAGCTTCAGCTACTCACTCCCTGGGACAGAGGCATTTTGGGACCAGACCCCCAAGAAAAGACCAAGACCAAGGAAACTCTCTGGTCCGCAGGAAATCACAACCTCAGATTCCGGCGTCTGTCCTCATCGCTCCCGATGTTTGACAACTATTTCCTTCCCGCTCCGGGCCCAGCGTCCAAGTGCAGAAACACCGGAGCACGCCAATGAAATTGATTTAGTGTTGGCGGTGCGCTCTCTTCCCCAGCCTCGGGCAGGAGAGATTTACGGCCCCTGGAAGTGCCACCCCTCCCTGCTTCCTGTAAATCTCCCACCACATTTTGGGCGGCTGGAGCTATTTGGGTAACCTTTATCTGAACCAGAACTTCCTCGCCAGGAACTTCAGAGGGTACCTCCAGGAAGGAGGGGAGAGCCTCAGGGGCCGACTTCTTTGGGGGATTCCAGGCCTGCTGAGGACAGCTGCTCCTCAGGCATGAGGCAGAGAACAGAGCTCTTCTTTGATGCTGTGACGGCTTTGTGGGCATGGCACAAACCCCCGAAGGGGCACTTAGGGTTTATGGAGGGCGTGTGGATAGGCAGCAGGCTATTGAGCCTGAATGTCGGGCCCCTCAAAATAAAAAGGATCGAGGGACTCGTCCGAGGCCAGATGCTCGTGGCTGCAAGGGATGCTGTGCGTGGTAGAAGAGAGAGCATAGCTTTGAGTCAGACGTGTCTTACAGATGTTATATTATATCATATATCAGTGCGTTCACGGTCTGTCTCCCTGCCTGGAATCTCGCTCATCTCCACGAGGCCGGCTCTTTGATTATTCCCAGATATATCCTCAGCACCTAGAACCATGCCTGGCCCGTGGTGAGTGCTCAGTAAGCAGTCGGTGAGTGAATGGATGATTCTGGATATATTTTGGCTCCACCACTGTGTGACCTTGAGCGAGTCGCTGCCTCTCCAGACCTCAGTGTCCTCCTCTGTGTATTGGCGAAAAGAATCGATCAATCAAAACGGTAAAGGAGAGGCAATGTGCTTACACATTTCAGTAAACATTATCTCCCTTCTCTTTCCTCTCTGAAGCCTGGGAGTGAAGAGAAAAAGCACGCGTGCCGTGCCCTCAAAGCAACAGAAGCTGGGCCTCCACGTTTGGGGCACTTCCCTTTGCAGAAGGAGCTGTTACACTGGACAAGTCACTTAAAATGTGTGTTTCTTTGTGATTTTGCAACTAAGAGATCTTTGCAGTCACCTCCTGCACAGGCATGGTGCAGAAGAGGGTGGGGAAGCCCTTTGCAGCCTGCTGGGGTGGCCATGAGCTGTGGGAAAGGGCATAGGACTCTGGGCTCTAGAATGGAGCTAGCCCCTGAACAGCTGCCATGTGACGCTTCCTCCAGGAAGCCTTCCCATACCAGCTTTTCCTTCGACTCAGAGGAAGCTGGGCTAGGGCCCCCGGAGCACCCATGTTGCCCTCTCTCAGAGTTCTGTCCCTCCTTTAATTGCTGCTTCACTGGACCTTAGAGACAAGGTCTGCCTCTTCCTTCTCTTTATTCCTGGGGTCCTTTTGCTGAGTGAGGGGACAGAGGGAGGAGGGGAGGTGGTCCAACCTCCCCTGGTGCCACAGTGACATTTATCCTGAACAGGCTAGCCTGTGGCTGCCATCTCTGGCCAGAAGGAGCAAACCGAAATTGCTTCAGTAAACAGCCCAGTCAGAGCAAACCCGGGCCTCATTAAACCACAATTAGGATTGCTGCTCTGGCTTCGAGGGAACTCCGCGTGGGACCTGAGACTGTTTATTTGAATAAGACCGCGGCTGGGCGGCGGGAGGGGAGGGACAGAGGTGGAGGTGGAGGTCAGGCGGCGGGCGTTGGATCTTTCCGTCATTCTGGACACTTTAATAATGGGAAAACCTTTGACCTCAGCCCTCCCAGATCCCTGGATTCCAGAACCCAAATAACTATGGGACAGCAGTTTTGAATCTCCCTCAGATTCCTAATTAAACGGGATAAGGTACGGACAGTGCCCTGTGCATAGCAACGACTCCATAGAGGTGAGTTACCTCTTAGTAATCTGGTTCGATATCCACACCAAAACCACAAGCAGAAAAGCTCACTTGCTGTCAGAATTCTTGTTTAGACTGTGAATGGCCACCATATCTTTCATTTGTCCATCATTTTTCTTTTTCCTATTGAAAAGCAAACAAGCAAACGAACAACCAGGTATCTCTTGTGTATGACTTACTTCCGGTCAGTGTTATCGGTTTTCTCATTTTAGACGTGAGAAAAGAGGGGTTAGAGAGGTTAGGTGATTTTGCCCACTATCTTGAAGCCAGTATGGAGTTCTCCAGCAGATAATCCACTCAACTAACCATCACTTATAGAGCACCTACCATGTTTGGTACTGGAGATGCAAAATGAACGATATAGCCCCTGCCCTCAACGTGCTCGTTATCTGGTTATCTGACAGTTCATTTGACAGAATTTCTGTGAGTCTCTGAAAGCAGCTCTCATTGGACTAGACAAGGCCCAATGGCTGACGTCTTCTGGTTGGATGAATGGATAGTTGGCTCGATGAATGGGGGGAGGTTGTGATGCTTCAAGCTCCACCAGCATCCCGCTGCCTAAGACAGAGGAGTCTGGGGCTGGGAATGGCACCGAACGCTGTGAGTGTGACGCTCGTGCCTTTAGGTCCAGGGATCAGAGCAAGCTAATTCTACCAACTTCCCTGATACCCATGGCTCAGACTCAAACATGCCAAGCCTCTAAAGTGGGCATGGGGCAGAGCTGCAGACAGGAGAAGACCTCGCTTTCAGCCTGGCCCAAGGATCCCCAGGCCAGCCCACCCAAGGCTCTGAATGGGCTAATGATGATAATGGACAACCGTCCTATAGTTAAGCAGAATCCACTGGCAGATTCATTCTGTTCTAGGTGAAAAGCAGGCCACGTTTCCTGCAGCTTTAATGATTGCATGCCGGTGCATGTCTTTTTGTGGAGATCTAGAAAATAGAGCTGGAAGGTTGATTAGAAATCAATAGCAAACTTTCTTCATAGGTAAGAAAACTGAATCCAAAAGAGATTTGTCCAAGCTCATTTGGCATATTCTAGAATGTCATATGATACTAGAACATATTATAATATAGGATTGAAGACTGGCCTGGGATAGGGAGATAAGAGCCTTAGCTCTGCCACTAACCTACTATATGACCTTGAGCACTTTACTCCCGGCTCTCTAGGCCTTAGTTATCTCATCTGTAAAATGGGACAGATCTCTATAGTCCCTCTAGCCCTAAAAGTTAAGTGAATCTCGATTTCATATTATATGCGAAGGTTAGGCAGTATGGAGTATTATTTAATGAGTCATTGATATTTGCCAGGAGAATATATTTCCTCTGATTAGTGATGTCAAAGGAGGAAAGGACCTCCTTGTAATGTTGAGTTGAATTTACACAGGCTTTTGAAGAAGTCTGTCGAAAAGGCCTTGTGACACAGAACAATGCCTGGTCAATACTGGGCTCCCAATAAATGTTCGTTGAATGAATGAAAGTGAGTTCCAGGCGTAGGTTCTGTTGAGGACTGTTTACTGATGGATGTCAACTGGTCGAACATATGTGGGTCAGTGGGAGCTGGTGAGTGAAGAAACGACTGGTTGGATGGATAGACGAATGAGTGAATAGATGCAACATGCCTGAGACAGTGACCTGACAGGCTCCTTTGGGAGTGTTTTCTCTGAGGAGATCCTGAGGCCATGCATAGGGCAGCTAGAGGTAGACCAGCAAGCCCAGTCCTATGGGCCTCCAAAGGACCCTGTCATGTGCAAGTCCTATAGCTCCTCTGAAGCTCAGCCAGAGTCCTCTCTGAGAGTTCCCAGGGGAGATGCTAGGGGACACCCTGGTGGAGGGTGAAGGCTGAGAGTAAGGGCTCATGGGAGGAAAGCACAAACTTGACCAAATCCCATTGCCACCCAGAGAGTGTACTCACCCCAGCCCACCCAACTCTCACTTCTCTGGGTTTCCACGGAGATTCTTCTTTCCTTCCGCTGTATCCTCATCTTACCCTGCTTCACTGGTTAAGTGCATGAAGGCTGGTCTTCCTTCGCTGACCTGAGCAGGCTCTGCGCCTGCTTCATCTCGGCACCTCCCCTAGGCCAGGGCTGGCTCGCGGTAAGCCCCCAGTCACGGATTGAATGGAGAAGTGACTGACTGATTCTTCGTCTACAGCTGGTGGCTCCCTGAACCTCAAAGGGCAATGAGTGAATACATGTTGCCCTCAATTGTTGTCGATAACTTTTTTGTAACTGGGAATAACAGTGCATATTTCACACCAACGTTAGCCAACCGTTTTTATATATTAATAGTAATACTTTCCTTAGCAACAAACCCGATTTGCATAATCCTTTGTAGTTTTTAATGTTTTATCTCGATTCTCTCATTTTCATTCTCATAGCGTCCCTGAAAGGGAGCTAGGGTAGAGATCATAATCTCCCATTTGGGGAAGAAACTGAGGCTCCTGGAAATCAAGTGACTTGTCCAAGATCATGTTTAGGGTCAGGGCGGGGCTGGGACACACCCAGCTTTCCTGATTCTTGGCCCTGTGCCCTCTCCTGGTTATGGTTTTCTACTTTCACCCATGGCCATGTTTAAAAGAAACTAGGAGGCAAAGAACGGTTTTACCAAAGAATGTTTACAAACAATGATGTTCTTAATTAATAACAAAAGCAGACGCACACTCTTGGTGGGTTCAGAAATAACCAGCTTCAAGCTAATTGATTAAAATGCCGTGGTACCAACTTAACGGTGACTTCAAAAACAATGAAATCCAGCCAAGGCCACAATAAAGCTGTTCCCCTGCCCCCTTTTTAATCATCTTTGTTGTTTTCAACTTTGCCTTAAACTCTTCTCTGTGTCTGGGCAGGTCACACCTGCCATGTTGACAAGCGTGGGGAGGAGGTGTGGGGCGCTGGGAACCGGTGGACTGTGGAGCTTTAATCTGACTCTTCCACGCTCTTGACCTGGAGCAAGTCATACTGCAGCACCATGTCTCAGCTCCCTCTCTCCTTTGAAGTGGGGAGGGCAACACCTGCCTGATCGATTCCAATTGTAAAAGGTAGGTAAAGGAGCCAGCGTGGTGTGTGACACAGAGAAGGTGGATGATAAATGAACGTTTGCTTCCTCTTACTGCATCAGGTCCTTCAAGGACCTCAAGGACTTTTTAGAGTGAGAGGCTCTCAGAGGTGGGAACCTAATGGCTAAATTCCTATGGCCCATGGTACCTGTCTCCTGCAGGACTTTTGCAATCAGGTCCTCTGTATTTGGTGTGACACGAAGCATGTCATTCAACCTCTCTGAGCCTCAGTTCCCTCATCTGCAAAGTGGCTGCCCTAATGCTGACTTCAGTGCTTTGCTAGGCTTGAATGAGAGCACATGCAAAGACCTGGGGCTCAGTAAATGGTAAGCTCTCACTATCACTGTCACGTGGATGGCAAGGGGGGGGAGCTTGCAAGAGGGAGTCCCAACTCTGCCGCATCTGCGCCCTGGGCCTCACTCGGCTCATCTCTAGTATGGGGAGAATGATTCCTGGCCCGCCTACCTGCAGGGCAGCTTGGAGAGCCCAGGAGTTAGTTGATGGTCTTGACCTTGGCTGAACACTACAATCACCCAAGGAGCTTTAAAAACAACCCAATCCAGGGACCCACCTCTGACCAACCTAATCAGGATTTGGGGGGTTGGAACCCAGGCATGTGTGTCTCTCAAATGTCCCTGGTGAGTCTAATGGGCTGCCAGGTTTCGAGTCCCCGAGATAAAGATGCAGCCTCCTTTTCCAAATCGTGGAGGCCTGCACACATGAGGGAGTCAGGCAGGAGGGCTCCCCTCCAGGTCCTGCTGCGGGGGCGACGGAGACTTCTCGGGGTCACCATCCCTTCCTCGGTTGGGTTGGGAGCCATCAGCCTCTTTGATTCCCTTTCAACACTTCCCAGGATTTCTGTCCCCTCTGAAGAGGGAAGCAGGGTGCTGGCAGTAACCGGGGCTTGCTAACTTTAACCTTTAAAAAAACAAGCTTTATTGTGAAGACCAAAAGGTCTTATAAACCTTAATGAGCGGCATATGTGAAACACATACGTGAATTGCTTGTTTGAAAAATATTTCCCAGCTAGCCTTCAATAGCAGAGCCTTTATTATTCTAAACGGGAGCTTGTCTTACCAGAGGACTGAACAAAACCCCAGTTGGAGATAATTATCTTAGCAGAATTCCCCATGGGTCCCTGGAGAGGGGCCGGGGGTGGAAGCCGCTGGAACACATGTGCTAACTTAGGCTGCCTTTGTGTACACAACAAACACAAAAGCTGGGCTCTCGGCAGCGAGGAGAATTCCGGCTCCTGAAGCGGTGACCTCAATATTCGTTCCGGGGATGGCAAATAGGTTGGTCTCCATGGGTGGGGGTGGAGGTGGGAAGGGTGGGGTGGGAGACACGTGTCCAAACTCCTCCTCCAGGCAAGAGCTGGCGGTGCAGGCAGAAAATAATGGGGCCAGCGATCGAGAGATGCCGGCTTTTCCAGTTCATTCCTCTTTGGGGACATGACTCTGAGCAACTCGCTTTCACCATCTAGGTCTCAGTTTCTCCATGTGTAACATGGGGCCAGTGTGATGACTCCACAGGATGCCACAGTGATCAGAAATGGTTTAATCCAATGTACAGTGGAGGAAAGCAGCCTCTGGATCAGTAAATTCCACAGGCAGCAACTTGACAGGCAACCCGCCTTCACCGTGAGGAAGACAAGGCTGGAGACACAGCCTGAAGCAAGAGTTTTGGGTTCCCAAGGCCCCCCCGCTTCCCGGGACTGTTCAGACACCATTACCTGAAGCTTTGGGCCGTCAGCCTCCTGAGCCTGGCCCCCAGATATTCGGGGAAAGTGGGCCACTGGGCCTCAATTAGCTGGGTAATGGCTTCAATTCCCTACTGCTCCCTGCTCCTTAATTATCGGCCAGCTACCTCCCATCCCTGAGCTCAGGAATGCCGCAGCCCTTGCTCTTTTCCCAGCCCGGAAGTCACGAGAGGAAGCCACCTTGGTGGGACGTGTCCCACAGCTGCAGGCAGCCCAAGGAGAGGCGGGCAGGCCCCATCAGACCCAGAGCATGCTTTGATCCCCGTCCTCCCACTCCAGACCCCCTCCAGGGGCTTGGGGCAAGCCTGCTGTGTAGGCCTGAGCGAGGGCAAGGGGCTGAACTAGATGACCTCTGAAAGGCTGGAGGGTGAAATGGACCAAACCGGAGATGTGGAGCTGGAACTACGGGCTGCCTAACAGTGTACAGCTGCTTTCACTTTCCCCAGCCCATAGTTTTCTCATCTATGAAATGGGGCTAATGAGGTCTCTCCAGAAGGGTCGTGTTTGTTAGGGTTAAGATAGTCAATTATGTGACGTGCACGTATAATTAACTAGGTGCCTGGCACCCAGGTGTGGCTCTAAACAGCCCCCTTTCCCTCCTGCTTCTCCAGCCCCTCCGTCAGCAGTAACCCTTTATGCCAGTGAGGCAGCTACATGAAGTGGGAAGAGTTTCAGAGCAGGGTCCGTTTCAGCCTTAGTTTCCCCAGCTGTAAAATGCTGTTCCCTAAGGGGACCTGACTCTTCCAGTGCTCTAGGGGGAGAGGCAGAGAGCATCCCCCAAGCCCCAGGAACGTCCTCCCAGGCCAAGCCCTGCATCAGGCTGCTCTCCTTGCCCCCAGCGCACACACCCTGCATGTTTTCCCACCAAGGTAAACGGAGTCATTAACACTTTATCTTAATTGCTACTAATGATGGTAAATTTGCCTGATTACGTAAAACGGGGCTTTCTGGACTAATTCGTTTCCTAAGCTGAGCTGGAACATTTAAAATTTCAACTGAGTCATTCCAGCTTTGCAGCTGAACCTTATTGGTCAATTGTGGGTTATGTATGGTGGATTTGCCTTCTCCCGGTACTGGCTGTTGGGGACAAGTATGAGGCAGGAGCCAAAGGAAAGAACAACCACCCAGATTAGGGCAAAATCCTAGTGAAGGAAGAACTGGAGGATGGTTTTCCCCTTGGTTCCTCCAGTTAATTCTTGTGTCAGCCATTTTCATAGGTTTTCTTAAGTATTCACATTTTTTTTTCCTTCCCATTCCATACATAAAGTGTTTTAAATCCAGACTCCATCAAACTGGCACTTTTACAAAATTCACTAAAAGTTTCAGCATTAGTTTTATCTTTACTGTGTTGTGTGTGTGTGTGTATATATATATATATATATATATATATATATATAAATACATAAAATATTAAAGTACTTCGTCCATTATTTTTTTAAACCAGAATTCCTTTTTGGGTTTCTTAACAATGTTGGCTGATTGTTAGTGCTTAACTTTTCTTATTTAAATTGCTTCCTTTTTAAAACATTCAATAAATTGCTTTGAGGCTGGTGGCCGTGTGTAAATGACAAATGCATGCATATGTATATTTCCTTCAACAGTGTAAAAGTTTGTCAGGCTCTATGGTTGAGAATTTTAACTTTAAAAAAATGTGATGATCCAGGTCAGTGCGCCTTGGTCCAGCATTTGGTGGACTTAAGTGGTCCAGCCTTTCTCTTGCAACCAGTGGTCCAGCCTTTCTCTTGCAAGGAGCACAGACTTACAGAGCCCCGGGAGAGTTGGGCTCTGAGTCATGTGAAGTCTGTTCTAGGGGATGTTCTTGTATATGCCCTTGACCAGGTAAATTTGATGTTTGTGGGTAAGGGTGCCACCTGTATTCACCTTTTCCTTCTCAGGTTTTAGGACACTGCAGTTTGCAAAACACTGCCATATCCGTTTTTCCATGTGACTCTTACAACAGCTTTGAGGCTGAGGCAAGGCAGTGGTTGAAATCCCACTTTACAGATGAGTAAACTGAGTCCCACACTGACTTCCTTAAGGCTTCTCATGGATTCAGACCCAGCTCTTTTGAGTCTCAGAATCCAGAGATCGTCAACTGCTCTACCAACACAGGAGGGCTATCGGTGAGAAAAGACCAGGAGAGGAAGGCAAGAGCAGAGGGAAGGTCTCAGGTGTCATCTGCCCGTTTAGGTCCCTTGCATCACACTCTCAGTCTCTGTGGTTGCTTTTTTGGAAATTGATGACTAGACCATGAGCTCTTCCTGATGGGGTCTGTTATAGACTGAACTGTGTCCCCCAACCCCCAATCCAATTCATATGTTGAAGCCCTAACCCCCAGTGTGACTATATTTGGAGACAGGGTCTTTAAAGATGTATTAAGGTTAAAGGAGGTCATAAGGGTGGGGCCCTAATCCAGTATGGCTGGTGTCCTTATAAAAAGAGAAAGAGACATCAGGGATGTGGTTGTACAGAGAAAAGGCCATGTGAGGTCACAACAAGAAGACAGCCATCTGTAAAGCAAGGAGAGAGGCCTCCAGAGACAATGACCCTGCTGACGCCTTGATCTTGAATTTCCGGCCTCCAGAGTTGTAAGAGAAGACATTTCTGTTGTTGAAGCCACTGTCTATGGTATTTGTTACAGCAGCCCTAGATAAATAATACAGGGTTCCAGTCCCACCATGGTCACCTTTGCATCCCTCTTCCCCTGGCAGCTGGGTGATGGAGGTGGGCAGGCTTTGGGTGGCTCAAAAATGCCAAAGACTTACCCTCCTTAGAGCACGTGACTGCCAGACTGAGAGCAGGGTGCGCAGGACCCTGGGCAAATAATTTTTTTGCCAAGGCCTTGTCTATATAAACAATTTAAATGAAAGATGAATTATGAAATTCATGGGCCCATGTGAGGCACAGTTGATTCTCATTATTCATGGTAGTTATATTTTATAACATCACTGTGACCACTGATTTAGCGAATACTGAACCTTGCTCCTGGGGGAAATACAGGTTAGGTTCCTATGAGATTCTGGTCACATTTTTGTCAACTGATCAACACATAATCTTGTTCTATGTGTTTCTGTTTAAAGACACCTTATTTAATATATATTTTGATTCATTAACATTGACCTCAGGGTCAATAGCACTGTAACTCATATGCCTGAACAAAGCTTATCTCTGTAAGGCACATCACAGCCTCACACTTAGGAACACCACTAGACAACACTTCAGCAGTATGCTTGGGTGCCACATTTTAAACAGTGAAATCACCAAAATAAAATAAAAGCACTAAAATGCAAAAAAAAGAAAAGAAAAAGACAGTACAGGAAGTTTCCATCTCTGAGAAGTGAGACAAAAAGTAGAGTATGACAAAAAGTCATCTGATTCTACCTTAGCTGGGAACGCGCACTTTGGACAGCCCAACTTTTCAGCACTCTGCACATGTCTGTGAATGACTGTGAAAGCACCGTGAATATCAATCTGGGGGGTAAACTACATTTTGGTAAAGGCACAAATTTGCAAAGACAGAATATGTAAATAATGAGGATCAACTGAATGGTGGTTTCTTTTTTTTCTTTGGCCTTGCTGTGTAGCATGCGGGATCCTAGTTCCCCAACCAGGGATCGCACCTGTGCCCCCTGCAGTGGAAGCTTGGAGCCCTAACCACTGGACCGCCAGGGAAGTGCCAGTACGGTAGTTTCTTGATGAAGATTTAGAATGATGGTAGGAAGAATGGTATATATTTGTTTGTTGTCTGATTAGTGCTTGTGAAGATTCCTCAGTGTCCAGGCACCATCTCTGACTCTTCAGATCCGGAACCATGTCATCAGGATCTTTACTGTCAAATGCTTTAGTCCTGGTTAATTTCCTATCTCCCAGTTTGAGACATCATGCCGTGGCTCTTCCAAATCTCCTTGTATTGAAACAATACAGAACGACTTGCCTCTGCGGTTTTCCAACACCATTTATTGAAGGCTGGTTACGTGACCACCAAGGCAAGTCTCACCCTGAGCAGGCAGGAAAACGTGACTGGTCACTCATTTTCTGGTCATGTTAAATTTACTGCTGGGAATTTTATAACATAAATGTAGAACGACACATCTTGAGCGCTTTAGGCCATAACCATTGCATTTTTAGAATGTGATCTCTTCCAGTGTTGACCTTGACTTGATCCACACACTGCGCCCGACAGGCAGGATGGGCAGAGGACCTGTGGGCACCGGAAAAGAGCTCATTTGCATAAGAAACGTCTGTCCTCATATTTCACAGCTGAAGAAGACCTGGGGAGAGCAATGCATCCCCTTGTCGATTGAAGGCAAGAGGGGACGTTGACTGGAAGGGCCCGTTGGCTTTGTGTAGCAACTGACTCAGGAGCCCCAGGAGAAGACGTGAGAAGGGTTTGGCCAGTGGTATGGAGCCTGTGGAAGGTATGGGGTGTTATCCTGGTGCCAACAGTAGGGGTACACAGGGCACAGATTGCTGCCCTCCCCCACTCCTCCCCTGGGTAGGGTAGATTTCAGGAGGTGCTGTGGTAGAACACGGGTGGACAAGAGCTTGTGCATGGGGTTCAAGCCCAAAGATCAGTCGACAAGGGTAACCCAGAATCCTGAAGTTGTCCTATATCTATGATGAATCAGCCTCCCCAAACCAACATGTCACCTCCATTCTGGCAGCCCATTTTTGTTTAGTCCTGGAAAAGAAGTACCATGTTGGCAGCAGAAGCGATCTGGACATCAGGCTGCTCTTCTGGGACTGGCACCCAACCACTGGAATCCAGGACAACCCCATAGATGTAAATCCTAGAGCTCCTTGAGGCATCTGGTCAACCAGATGTGGGCAGGGGGAAGAGGGGCTAGAGAGTCAGGGAGGACCCCAAAGGGGAGAAACGAGCCCTAGGGCCCACACAGGTCCCAGTCTGGACTAGGGGTGCCCTGCCCAGATGGCATTGCCAGCTTCCAGAATCCCAGGCATGGAAAGGGGTGGGGCTTGGATGATTTTGAGGAGAAGAATGACCAGCATGTTGCAATAGTCCAGGCAAGACATTATGGAGGATACACATTTTTGGTGGGATTGTAAATCAGTAGACCTCCTTTGGAAAGAATTTAGTAGTAACTGCCAAAGCTAAACATACATACACCTTATAACCAGCAATTCGTCTCCTGGTTGTATAGTCAATAAAAATGAGTGCTTGCGTTCACCAAAGGACTGGCACACAAAGATTCATAACAGCATTATTCATAATAGTAAAAACTGGAAACAACTCAAATGTCTATCCACGGTAGATTGGGTAAATAAATTGCAGGGTATTCATACAATGGTATACTATGTAACAGTGAAAAAAATCGACATGCAACAACATGGATTAATTTTCCAGACACTATATTGAACAAAGAAGCCATACTGTATTGTTCCATTTCTACAAAGTTCAAAAACAGGCATATTATACTAGAGGTCAGATAGAGGTACCGTTTTGGGGGAGGTATTAACTGGGAAAAGGTACAAGGGAGCCTTCTGGGGGTACTGGAAATGTTCTAAATCTTGCTTTAGCTGGTGGTTACATGGGAGGTATACATATGTAGAAACTTATGGAGCTGTGCATTTAAGATTTGTATACCTTATGTTTGTTAGATATATGTCAGTTAAAAATCTTAAAATGTGTGTGTGTGTGTGTGTGTGTGAGAGAGAGAGAGAGAGAGAGAGATGGATGGACTGGAAAAAATAGGTAGCAATGGGGATGGTGGGGCAGGGAGCAATTGATTAGAGAGATGTTTAGGTGTTAGAGCCTGACTTTAACCATTCAAAGTAGGCCTCACCATGGAAACAGCCTAAATGTCCATCAACAGAGGAATGGATAAAGAAGATGTGGCACATATATACAATGGAATACGACTCAGCCACAAAAAGAAAGAAATAATGCCATTTGCAGCAATATGGATGGACCTAGAGATTGTCATACTACGTGAAATAAGTCAGACAGAGAAAGACAAATACCATGTGATATCACTTATATGTGGAATCTAAAATATGGCACAAATGAACCTACCTATGAAGCAGAAAAAGACTCACAGACACAGAGAACAGACTTGTGGTTGCCAAGGGGGAGGGAGTGTGGGAGAGGAATGGACAGGGAGTTTGGGGTTAGTAGATGCAAACTATTACAAATAGAATGGATGGACAAGAAGGTCCTACTGTATGGCACGGGGAACTCTATTCAATATCCTGGGATAAATCATAATGGAAAAGAATATAAGAAAGAATGTATATATAAAGAATGTTAATTTCTGTACAGCAGAAATTAACACAACATTGTAAGTCAACTATACTTCAGTAAAAAAGTAAATTAAAAATATATATAGGGCTTCCCTGGTGGTGCAGTGGTTGAGAGTCCGCTTGCCGATGCAGGGGACACGGGTTCGTGCCCCGGTCCGGGAGGATCCCACATGCCGCGGAGCGGCTGGGCCCGTGAGCCATGGCCGCTGAGCCTGCGCGTCTGGAGCCTGTGCTCCACAATGGGAGAGGCCACAGCAGTGAGAGGCCCGCGTACTGGAAAAAAAAACCCATACAAAAACGAATATATATTTATATATATATATATATATATATATATATAAACAAAGTAGGTCTCATTGTCCTCATAAGGGAAGTACCTGGGGCTCAGAGACAGTAAGCAGTGGAGTGGGGATGGAAACATCCACTGCTCCTGAGGCCACATGCTCAGAGAAAGTGATCCCATTCTCTGCTCTCGGGTGGCCACTTATCCATCTAGGCTGGTCATGACAATCCTTTTCCCTTTGCCAGAGAGTAGTTTAGGGCTTGGCAGGGGACCAAGATCTTCCCGATCAGATGTGAAGGGAAATCCACTGGGGGCCACCGAGCAAGGTGTCTTTGCTTTAAGGAGACACGAGGAATACGTGCTTCTCTTCTGTCTAGGGGCCTCGTTGTGTCTGTCGGGGTGTCTCAGCTGGAAGGGCAGCTGCCGTGTCTGGAGCAGGGAGGGCTAGCCAAGGCCAAAGCTGACACCCAGAGGGGGCAGAGTGGGGAGATGGGGCAAACCCGGACACTGGTGACACTTTTAGCCCCTCCATTAACCAGTCCTAGACACACCCTAGCTTGGTACTTTTCCAAGGCCTCCTGGCCTGTAGTGGACCCAGTGAGGAACACTTCTTGTCCCTTGGCTGTTCCTGACAGTGTTTGTGCAAACACCCAGGTGAAGTGGGTGAACCCACAAGGTGAACCCAGGTGAAGGGCTGGGAGCCAGGCAGTCAAGGAGGGTTTCAGGGCTAGAGGATGGCTTCAAAGGATGCACATGATTGCGGCCAGGAGCGAGGCAGGGGGGGGCCAGGGAGAGAGGACGTGGCTGCAAAGGATGTAGGAGGTGCTATCAGTGCCTTGTGCCTGGTCCCCCTGCCCACCGGCGAGTCCACTCAGCCTGCGGACAGCTTCCCATCTCAAGCACCCACTGCGTCTCAGCTCCCTAAACATGAGCCCATTCATCCAAGGAGTGGGTGCAGCCTGGAAATGTGTGTGTGTTTAGTGGGGAGGGTTAACGCTTCCAAGATCAAACCTCGAGCTAGCCAGCCTCTGGGGGAACCCCGCCTCCTTGCCGTCTACCCCACTGTGTACCAGAGTTGATCATATGGCCAACAGTATACAACAGAGGCAACAGCGTGTTGCTCCTGAGATTAGATGACAAGCCTTCAGCTTCCGTCCTAGGTGCTCCTTCTCTCTTCCTCACTTTCAGGTCACTCACTCTGGATGGAGCTGTGTTGTGAGACGTCCTGCGGAGAGGCCCACAAGGCTGGGAACTGAGGCTTCCTGCTGACAGCCATGCAAGTGGCCATTTTGGGAGTGGATCCTTCCGCCCCAGTTAAGCCTTCAGAGATGGCAGCTCCCGTGGACAGTCTGACTGTGGCCTCATGAGAGACCCTGAGCCAGAACCCGCCAGCTAAGCCTCTCCCAGATTCCTCACCCAGAGAAACTGTGAGACAATAAATGTGTGTTGTTTTAAGCCTGTAAATTCTGGGCCACCAAATTGTTGCTCATTGATAGATAATGAAGACAATTCTTAACCAGCAGGGGACAGGAATGATGCTTCCAACCTCCCATCTTTGGAGGAACAATTCTACACCATGATTCAGAGGATTCCCGGTGGGACTGGGTCACAGTTACCAAAGTGAAAACCAGCTCCACAATGCACCCCTTCCTGACTTTCCCTCCAATCCCATCTCCTCTTCACTCCAGCTTTCCAGGATCATTTCTCAAATGAACAACCTGCACCCAAATCCTTGTCTCAGGCTCTGCTTTGGAGGGAATTCAGTCTAAGACAAGGGACTTCATGGAAAAGGGTTTAGAAGCTAGAATGTGAACACTCCACAAGGGTAATGGGGGACAGAACTGGTTGACATGAAAGTTTTCTTTTTTTTTCCAAGAACACTTTTTTTTAAAAACTGGAGTATAGTTGATTTACAAAGTTATGTTAGTTTCAGGTGTACAGCAAAGTGAATCAGTTATACATATACATATACCCACTCTTTTTTTTTAAAGATTCTTTCCCATATAGGTCATTACAGAGCATTGAGTAGAGTTCCCTGTGTTATACAGTAGGTCCTTATTAGTTATCTATTTTTTATATAGTAGTGTGTATATGTCAATCCCAGTCTCCCAATTTATCCCTCACCCCCCATCCCCTGGTAACCATAAGTTTGTTTTCTACATCTGTGACTCTCTCCTGTTTTGTAAATAAGTTCACTTGTACCCTTTTCTTTTTAGGTTCCACATATAAGCGATATCCTATGATATTTGTCTTTCTGTGTCTGACTTACTTCACTCAGTATGACAATCTCTAGGTCCATGACATGAAAGTTTTAAGGACCATTAGCAGACAGCCTGGAGTTCCAGATTCACGTGCTGCCTTGGGAAGACTAGATGAGTCCTCTTGGTCTCCTCAAAGGGCTGGATGCCATGTTGCCCCCATCAGCAGCAGCAGGGTGGGAGGAGATCAGGATGTGTGTCTCAGCTCTCCTAACAACTAGCTGTATTCAGTTCACTTGTCTCCCTGGGCCTCATTCACTAATCTTAAATGTGACTAGTGCATCTCACTACTCTAGACAGTGGTGAAGACTCATGAAAGAAGAACCATAAATGGTGAGGTGGTCTCTAAGTCCATTCCACTCACATCTCCTGAGATTAGCATCTTATTGCCACACCTTGGGTTGCCTCCTGGGGAGACTGACCTGGTTTTTGAACCACATCAAAACCATGGGGACTGGAGATGGGGCTGCTTGTGAGTTTTAAGAGCTATCTGCTTATCCTTCTGCCATGTCACTGAGAGATGAGATGGGAGGGACCGATTTCTCACATTGGAAAGTGACAGCATCATTTCCTAATTATCACATTTGGGGGAACAGATGGGGAAGCATGTGGAGGAATTATGGGTTTCTATTTGAAAGGGGGGCATGTTTTCTAAAGAAAGTTACCTCCGAATATTTCCACCCAGTTGTCCTGAAAGCATTTGGGGTTTACAAGGCATTTAGTAAATAAGATGCTTTTTTACAGATGAGGAAACAGAAGTGGGTAAGGGGAGTCAGGATGAATATTTATTGAACACCTGCAGAGTGCCAGGTGTTTCACATTCTGAGTACATTTCATGTTTACAGTAACCCTGTTTCAAAAACAAGAAAATGGAGGCTCAGCTATTGAGAAGTAGAGCTGGGAGTTGAACCTAGGATTGTCTGGCCCCAAAGACCCCTTTAGAGTTTGCCATGTGCAAATGAATGCAGCATGGGCTCTACCATCCTCATGCTCCTGGGTTATTGCACAGGTGGGCTTAAAATGTCTGGACACAGTTCCTCAAAAAGTTAAACAGAATTACTGTATGACCCAGCAATTCCAGGACTAGGTAGATACCCGAAAGAATTGAAAGCAAGGACTTAAACAGATCCTTGTACACCCACGTTCATAGCAGCATTATTCACAACAGTCAAAAGGTGGCAACAAGCCAAATGTTCATAAACAGATGAACAGATAAACAAAATGTGGTGTGTGCGTACTGTGGAGTATTATTCAGCCATAAAAAGAGATGAAATTCTGACACAAGCTACATCACCGATGAACCTTGAAAACACTATGCTAGGGAAAATAGGCCAGACACAAAAGGACAATTATTGTATGATTCCACTTCTAGAGTAGGTACCTGGAGTAGGTAAATTCACAGAGACAGAAAGTAGAATGAAGGTTACCAGGGGCTGGGGAGAGGGGGCACGGGGAGTTATTTTTTAATGGGTACAGAGTTTCAGTTTGGAATGCTGAGAAACTCCTGGAAATGAATAGTGGTGATGGTTGCCCACAAATGTACTTAATGTTACTAAATTTGCACTTAAAAGTGTGAAAATGGTAAATCGTATGTTATGTGTGTTTACCTCAATTTAAAAAAAAAAAAAAAAAGCCCTGGCACAGGGCAGATTTCTGCTCAGTCTGTGGGAGCCTGAGTGGCAGAGAGATGAATGCCGATGGGATAGATCTGGAGAGGCGTCTGGGAGGGAGCGGGATTCAGCTGGGTCTTGAAGGGTATGTGGATTTCATTAGGCAGTTTTGGAGAAAGAAGGGCATTCCGGTGCTGATGTGAGGATGGGCGAGAAGGATTCATAAGGGATGGGAGGATATACACGCCAGGTTGGACGCAGTCCAGTAAGGCTGGAGCAGTGTGTTCATCAAGAGTGTAATGGCAATGGGGATAGGAAGGGAGGGCTGGAAGACCTCGCCTGCCAAGAGGTGTCCCTTTCTACCTGAGGTTGAACCTGAGGGGCACCAGCAGTGTCCTGTTACACAGAGACACCTCCTCAACGCAAAGGGACATCAAGCATAGCAGTGCAGAGCAATTCTGTGTGACGGCTCTACCCTCCTACCCATCTTGTCCTCACTGGCACCTGGTCTCGCTGCCCTGAAACAAGCTGGCCGTGCCCCATCCCCCACTCCCCGTGGCCTCTGCTACCGAGACCAGCTCAAGGTCCTGCCACAAAGATACACTGGCTGTTGGCTAACAAGGACCATTATCCTTTTCAGTTTTAGAATCATTTAGATGGGCTGCATCCCTAATAAACACGAATACACCCATGGACTAGGAAAGGAAGGTCTTCTCCTACTTGTCTGCTGTCATCCAGCCTCGTGATGTTATTACCAACGCCTCGGACCCCTACCACACACATGCACTAGGCTAGGGGACCCGAGAGCAGGGTCGTCCTCAGCTCCCATTCCCCAGCTGGCACCCTGCAGGCACCTGGCACTCAAGGGTCTTGTGCTGAATTGATTTGAACAGGATCTCACTGTCTACCCTTCCACACCCTGGGTTTTGAGCACCATCTGGTCCCCCTGCCCAGAGTGCCAACTGTAGAGTTGGCATGTGGCATTTATTCGATCAATCTCAGATGTGTAGTTGAGGTTGGAGGACAGAGGTGAGTCATGGATTTCCAGTCCTAACGAAGTCGAGTGCTGAGAGCTGGTACTGAAGTACCTTCTGGTACTGAAGTACCTTCTGGTACTGAAGGTGGTGACGGGCCCCAGCAGACAAATTTGTCTCCAGCTTCAAGCTTCTTCCTAAGAAAGAACACCTTGGGCAGTTCCAAGATTTCTAGGGTGATGGTCAAAGTCTATATCTGCCTGGAAAAGCCAAGAGTTGCCTTTGTCATGTGGACAAATAAAGGGATGTACTGCTGCTGAGCAAAGATCAGGGTGATGGTGAGAGTTGCCATGGACTCAGTGCCGGTAAGTTTTCCATGAGTTATTTACATTCTTCTCTCCCCGGGAGATAAGCAACCCTCATGGGACTGGACGACCACTCTCCCAACAGGTACTCTAAGTTCTAATCCAAACCCACATGCTCTGGGGAGGTCACACGTGTCTTGCACCATGCACTCTCCCTAACAGGCGCTGTCACCTGGGAGGCGTTATCTACCGTCTACACTCGCGTGACTCTCAAACCACTGTCTCCATGCTGTGTGGTCATACATCCTGCTGGCCAGTGCCCACCATCATTGATGTTTCCTCCACAGGATCTCCAAGCCGTCCTCTCACATCTGCTCCCCTAGGGCCCCTGTCTCCCCTCAGGTACCTCCATCTCCCCAGCTTCCCAAACCTGTGCATTATCCTTGCCATCCTCCTGCCGGTCAAAAAGTCCATTCAAGTCTTCCGTCGTTGTATCTCTAGAACCTCACCACTTCTCTCCATCCCAGCCACCACTGCGTCAGGTCAGGCCACTGGAACCTCTCACCTGGATGGAGGCTCCCATGCTCCCCTAACTGAAAAAAGGATGAGACCATCTCTCTGAAAAGCTTATCTTCTTCAAATGACTCTCCTGTTAAAACTTCATCAATTGGTCTTCCCTGGTGGCACAGTGGTTGGGAGTCCGCCTGCCGATGCAGGGGACACGGGTTCGTGCCCCGGTCCAGGAGGATCCCACATGCCGCAGAGCGGCTGGGCCCATGAACCATGGCCGCTGAGCCTGCGCGTCCGGAGCCTGTGCTCCGCAACGGGAGAGGCCACAACAGTGAGAGGCCCGCGTACCGCAAAAAAAAAAAAAAAAAAAAAAAAAAAGTCGTCAACGATTTTTCTGGGGTGGCTTTTGCTTCTGTTCTAACACCCTCAGAGATTTGGATCCTGAGTTCTAGAGCCCAGGACACTCTCTGGGTGACCCCAGAGCATACCCAGGTTTAGGCATCACTGGCCTGCACGGCCTGTGCCTCTGGTGCTGGGACGGGCTGCTTCCGACGCGTGCAGGCCTCACCCCACTCCTTTACTCTTACGAGCACATCAAGACATGGAGACCCAGACCACACTTTCCGTCGGAGCCTCCTACCCTCGAGGGCTGGTCCATCCCTGTGCCCTCAGCCACGCACATGTCCCTCCGGCAGAACACGGAGGACACTGCACTGTCCAGATTTTGACCATGACCTCCATCCTTCCGGTTAAGGAATGTGTCCTTTGTCCCTGGGCCCCCAGCAAAGGGCCAGGGCAGGCATTCAGGAACTGTTTCTTAAAAATACAGTGTCTCTTGGGCTTCCCTGGTGGTGCAGTGGTTCAGAGTCCGCCTGCCAATGCAGGGGACGTGGGTTTGTGCCCCGCTCTGGGAAGATCCCACATGCGGCGGAGCGGCTGGGCCCATGAGCCATGGCCGCTGAACCTGCGCGTCCGGAGCCTGTGCTCTGCAACGGGAGAGGCCGCAACAGTGAAAGGCCCGCGTACCGCAAAAAAAAAAAAAAAAAAAAAAAAAAAATACAGTGTCTCTTAGCTTTCAGCTTTTTAAAGGCTTTTTATTAGAGTCTCACCCACGCAGAAAGATGGACAAACCCCAAGTGCATGGCTCCATCGGTTTTCACATGTGAACACACTTGTGTCACCGGCTCAGAGATTGGCCTCCCAGCACCCAGTGAGCCCCATCTGCCCTCTCGCACATCTGCCTTCTAGAAGCAGCGTGTGCTCTCACTCCTGACCCTCCTATGGGTGGAACCATGTGGCACGTACTCTTCTGCGTCTGCTTTCTCTCTCATTCTATTGAGCTTCGTCTGTGTTTATGTTGTCGCGGTTCCTCTGTGTTGTGAGGGCCATCGGAGGTGTGGGTAGGAGTGATCGGTTCATTCTCACTTCAGCCTTCAGACTTTTGGTAGCAGAAGGGGGGAAAGAATCCCTTCCTTATGTGGGTCCTGGGGCTGGGGCTTCTGCTCCCTCCTCTGCCAGGGCCCGCCCTCTGCCCCCCACCACCCCATGGTCACTGTAAGGACGAGCCTGCCCCTCTCTGGCTTCAACCACTGAGTCTATGGTGGGTGAGCTCCGAGTGACTTCTTGGGTCCCTTCTGGCCCCGTCCATCTCCGCCCCAAGCTCTTCATGCCTCATGCCCGGCTCCCCTCCCCACGGAGATGACTCAGGCCGGGGGAATGCCAGGCTGGAGCCTGATTCGATTAAGGGGAAAGAGGGGCCTTGTGAAGCCACAGGGCAGGCGTGCCACTACACTGACCCCTCAGAGGATGCTGATAATGGGGCGAGTTGTCGGGCCGAGGCTGAGGCCGGCCCCAGCAAACCTGATTACAGGGTCTCTGGCTGCAGCCTGCCTGCATCTCCCAGAGAGAACAGTCTTTATTCCCTCAGGCAGGTCCCTGGACAGGCAGTTTAAATTGAATCAGGCCCTGGTCCCTGGCACAGAATGGGCCATTCACTGGCCCTGCCATCCCCTAGCAAAACAGACCCCTCAGCCATATGGCGGCACAGGGAAACTGGCTGGACGTGTGGCCAGTGGCCAGCCTTGCAGCGGCCTGCACAGGCCAACTCAGAAGAAGGGCCGTCTCCAGGGTCCGTGGTGCCAAGCCCGAGCTGAGGGACAGATGCCCAGCTGACAGCCATCGTGGGTTGGGTGAGCCAAGGGATCGAGGGCAGAGGGAGAGGCAGGAGGCCTGGGTGGCCGTCGACACACCCCGTAACAGTGGTGGCTCTGGTCCCAGCCATGTCACATAACAGTGGTGGGACTGTGGAAGACCACTCAGCCTCCCTGGTGCGTGGCCTCACGAGTGATAGAACAGTGATCCCACCAGGGCTGCTGTAAGGATGACACGAGGAGAGGAATATGCCCAAAAGGCCTTCGTGTTGGTCTGCGGCTTCTCTGAGGCGAATGGGGGCCCTCAGTCCGTCTGCAGGAGGGACCGGAGGCCCCAGGCAGAAGCATTGGCCACATGGTTCCTCCCGTTTGCCAGTCCAGTGGGCATCAGCCTGACATCTAGCTGTCTGTGTGGTTGGCCGGTGGCCTGTCAGATACCAGCTACTATGACATCTTCCTAGAGGGACCCGAGACACCACTCCCGGATTTATGGATAGAGAAACTACCCCTCAGATAGGTTAAGGGACCTGCCCACATCAGAGAAGAAGGGGGCCTGAAATTCACATCTCCCAGCCCCCAATACTGCAGCTTTTTACACTAGTCATTATTTTAGAGATAAGGAATCAGTGGCCAGAGAGGGGAAGTGACTCCCGCAAGGTGCACTGTGGACAGCCCTCTTAAGGCACCCACTGTGCCCGGGGCTGGCCAGGGCTGCAGCAGCAGGGCCAGTGCACATGAGACGCTAGTTTGGGGGAGCCTTCTTGCTGACATCTCAAAGGCCTGGAAAAAACCACAAAAATAAATCCTTAAAAACAGGTTTGGCTGCCGCAGCAAGCGTGCTAAACTCGGACCCAGAGGCTCCAGCTCCCGGGCAGGCCCCCTCTCCGCGCCCACCCCAGACTGGCTCTGGCTCTCGGTCTCTGTCCCCAGCTGGAGCTGAGTGAGTGTCCCCCCATTGAGCACGGCAGAGCATCACCTTGGTGCACCTGGTATCGCATCAGACCTGCCTCCCTCCTCTTGTTTCCGTGGAAACACCTCAAGCCCAAGGGATCAACTCTCACCTGAGGCTTTCATTAGCCCGAACATTGGAATAAGTTTTGATTCAAACACGACGCTTTTTAACGCAGGGAAAAACTCGTTTTGTGCAAGACCCCGTTATGTGGAACGGACAAGCGGGTTGATGGCCAATTTAGTTAATAGAGCTTTGCAGCTGACCTTGAATTAAGTCTACAGGAAGCAGCCTCCATTTTCCCCGGGAAGAGTCACAGGTGTAACCACAGCGGGCTGGTCCCACCCCATCCCCCCTACTTCGGCCACTGCCTCCCCCTCAGCTCGGAGAGCAGAGGCCTTGCTCCAGTACCTCTCGGGGACTCTAGGGCTCCAGGCTGAGCCCTAGATCTCTAGCTGGGTCTCACGCCTTCCTCCTATCCTTGCACCCGGGCCCCCGCCCTTCACTCAGCACCGCGTGCTGAACTTTGAATACACGGTGTTCCTCCCAGCCCCCTGCATTTGTAGGTGTGGCGTGCCATCCCCCTGCCCCCCAGAATATCTGTATGTATATCCGTCTCTTCATTTTTAATTGTCTCAAGACACTACTAATTATTTCTGAGTCTCAGTCTCCTCCTTCATAAAGTGGAGTGATAACGTCTACTGAAAAAATACATGTAAAATACCTACCTGGGCGGTAGGATTAAAGGCTGTGCTACCTACCAGTGGAGGAACAGTTTCGTATCTTCTCTGTGCCTGTGTTTTCTCACCGTAAAGGGCGGGTAACATGGTCCTTCCCTCCCTGGATTGCTGGGAGGTTTGAGTTAATACAAGTAGGCTGCTTGGAATAGTGACTCCATGCTGTGAGCATGTGATGGTGACCGTTTGTTCTTTGGAATGGAGGTCCCATCCCCTGCCCCTCACTCTTGTTAATGGAGAGACCCTCCACACAGTTGGCTAGAGACACACGGGACCCCCTGGCCTGAAACAACTCCTAGGAGGATCCTAGGAGAGTCTCACACAGAAACCAGGGCCCTTCTTCCCTGGTGGGTGATCGCTTGGGGTCACTGGGGCAGGATGGGACGGGATGCCTCTGATCTGTGTTAATTACAAGTGCCGCTCGCTGTGTGGGTCCCGGGCCCTGGGAGCAGGTTCTTCAGGAGGCTGCTGCCCTCTGCTCTGGATGAGGCTGGACCACGGCTGCCTGCACACACACACCCCCATCCTCTGCCTATGCTGTTCGGGGCTTCGTCCCAGCACCCTTGCCTGCACTATAGGACACCCAGGCAAGGGTTCACCTGGACCCTTTTGTCAATCCGCTGTGAACCTCAGAGAAGCCACGTCCCCTTTGTAGCCTCAGTTTCTCTTAAACTTTTGCGTCCATCACAATCACCCCGGTCACTGGTGACAATTCCTGGGCCCTGGCAGGGGGTGGGTAATGCAGGAGTCTGCAGCCCACCCTGTGGGAGATACAGCCTGGATGATGAGCCCAGGCCCTGAGTGGGCACTGAGGGCTGGCAGGGCCCCCAGACCCTTTTCAGCTCTGGGAGTGTTGAGGGCGGACAGCTCTCTGTGGTCACCCTACCCACGTCCACTGCCAGGGTCACATCTTCTCCCCAGCACAGCCATCATCTAGTGACTGGTCGAGGAGGAGGGGGTGCCAAGGCCTAGCCGCTGGCCCCAGACCAGAGCAGCTCTGCGGGACCAGCTCAGCTCCAAGGTTCCGTCATCACCGCATCCCAGCTTGACTCTCCCTCACCTGGTCCTGCTTCCTTCGCTCCCCAGTAAGTCTCCTGCATGTTAATCTCTGCCTCAGAGTTGGCTCCAGGAGCCTGTCCTGCAATGGTGCTTTCCAGACCTCACACAAGAGTCACTAGCCCTTGTACGGGTCTTTCATGTAGAGAGCGTGTGCCTCGTGCCAGGGATGCAGAGACACACGGAAGATCCTCACAGTTCAATCGGGGTGCGAACAGGCCAACCAATGACTGCAGGACGGTGAGCCCAGGGCTCAGAGAGGTTCGTACAAATGCCATGGAACACAAAGGATGGAGACCCTAATCCTGCTGGGAGGCGCGTAATCCATGGAATGGTAGTGTCCAGGAGACAAGGAAGCGTTAGCTGGCTTTGAAAGGCAATCAAGATGTTGTCAGGCAGGTAAGGGGGCACCGGTGCAGGAAGGCAGCTCACGCACATTTGCACTTTCCCCTGGAGAAGTTCTCTCTTCTGGGAAACCAGAGGCTCGGGAAGGAAGAGGGGAGAAACGGCATGCAGAGATGAGCGTTCCCAGCAAGAAAACATTTGCTGTTGTTTTTCACCCAAGCTAAGCAAGTGGGACAGAAAATGACGTGGTGGCAGCCCGCCAGCCCGGGCAGGAGAAGCACACCAGATCCGCGCACAGCGAGCTCCTCCAGTGCAGCCTGGACGATAATTATCTACCAGTTGTCCTGCTAGAAAACGCTCTGGATCTGGAGGCGTTTACAATAAAACAGCATGTCCGGGAGCCTTGGGCACCATCTCACAGTGGAGGGGGCAGACCTCACCAGGGGTTGATCAGCCTGGCCGTGAAGCCAGGCCCCTCTCCCCTGCGCCCACGGGCAGGGCATCCCCACCCAGCTGCCTAGCTGCTGGTGTCATGGGTCACCCGGAGTGTCCTGCCTCCCCAGGGACTGAAAGCTTTTCAAGACTGAGGACAGTGTTGTGTGCAACCAGCACTAATCAATCTATGGCAAAGGCCACTATCGGTCCAGCCAGTGTCCACTGTGCTTGACCCTGTTCTGGGTCTCTAGCCCTTGTCCTGGAAATGACCACTGTCTGGTGGGAGAGAAGGATGAATAGAAACAAGGAGTAAAAAGGGCACTGACAGAGGTAACTCGGGGTCCCTGCCACCCGCAGGAGCACAGCAGCGGGCACCAACCCCGGTTACTCTATTGAGGACACTTTCTCAGAGGCCCCAAAGGTAGAGTAGGAGTTCACAAGTACAGGGAAGGCTGTTAAAGGGAGAGGGAACAGTGTGTTTGAGGTCCTGGAGGGGAAGGGCATCTGTAGAAGTGGAATGAGAGGCGCTCCGGAGAGATGGCAGAGTCCAGGCAGAGCCCTGAGGGATTGGCCTTGGGAAGCCTCAGAAGGGTTTTAAGTCAACCATAAAAATGCCTTTTCATGAAAATCACTTTGTTTTCTAAAGATGGCTTCCAAAGCTTGAAGCCCAACCTGAGAAGATGAGATTTGACCCAAAGAGAGCAAGAAACAATTCTCGAATCTGTTAGTGCCAAATTCACGTGAAGGCCACAGACTAGGGTCCACTTGGGTTGGCCCTTCCTACCGATATGTGGAAGAGCAGCTCCCGGGGAGCCTGAAAGGCCAGACTCAGCCCAGTCCTTGAAGGGATCCCTGGGAGTTCCTCCTCTACCAGAGAAGCAACCGGGGGCCTGAGCGTGGAGGGTCTTCTCCGTCAGGAACAGCACAGCACCCAGTGCCCATGGGCCCCAGAAGAGGTCAACAGGCTCTATCAGGTGTGGTTGTGGCCTGAGGCCTGAGGCCAGAAACAGTCTCTGCCCTTCTGTTTTCCTTATTTCCTGCTAGAAGGAGAAACATCCTAGCGCAGCACTCCTTGCGAAGTTAGGGGGAAGTCCCCAAGCTCTTAAAAGGTGTTTTATCCTTTTTCTGATTGGATGAGTAGGACAGGAATGAGAGAGAAGGAGAGGGAGAGAAAAGGATGAAGGGATGAAGGAATACAGGGAGTGATGGAGGGATGGAGGAAGAGGGAGAGAGGGAAGTGTGAGTGCAGGAAGAATAAAACACTTACTGCCCTGAAAAGAGCTTTAACTACAGACTCCTGAAGTTACAGGAGGGAGGGGAGGAGGCTGGTCTCAGCCCTCAGGACGTTCCTAGCAGCTGGGCGGGGGCATTTCTGGTTGGGTTGAGACAAGTTGCAACAGTCAGGGTCCAATCAAGACACAAACCACCGCGATCATTTGCACACAGAGAATTTAACATAAAGAATTCTGAGGTATAAAGCTATTAACTAGGTGACTGGAAAAACAAAAGGAGAACTCTGAAATATCCTGGAGATAACAATACACGGAACAGTTTGCCACCCCTAGGACTGCAAGAACCAAAGGAATTGTTCAGGATGTCTAAAACTTGGAAGTTTTGAGGGTGGGACCCACAGAGTTGAGCCCCAGGCATCTGGTAGGGGTGCTGTTTGGCTGGTCCTGGGGTCTCTGAGCTGGAGGAGGGGTCTTGGGGAGTTGGGACCCAGACCTCTGAGGCTCTGCTTGTCTGGTGCTGGGATCTCTGGAGAGGAGGGCAAATGAAGCTGGTCTATAAGGGGTAGAAGAAAAGGGAAACTGGATCCAGCTGCTGATGCCAGAGTGAAGGAGCATAGTTGGGGTGACACTCAGAGGAAGAGCAAGTGCCTTCAGCCTTCTGGGCTCCCCCATCATCCCCTGTTGGCAGAGCCCAATAGAGAGGCTGCTGGCCATGCAGAGTCCCAACCCCAGGACCATGGAGCTGACTCCAGAAGTAGATTTGGAGCTGAGAGAAAATACGGTAATTGAGATTCGAGCTTTCAGCACAGGAGCACGAGCCTTCTTCGTGTGTGGGAGGGCAGGCAAGGCTTATGTTGAGACGAGGATTGTTAATGGGTCTCAGTATAGGAAATGTGGAAAACAGGGCGGGAAACAAGAAAGAAAATCACTCCTAATTCTGCTCCCCCAAATGACCGCGGCTAACATTTTGGTGTATTGCTTTCCAGTTGTTTTTCAAAACATGGTTATGATCTTACATATATAATTTCACATCCTAATTTTTGGTTCTATATCACATCACAGTGTGTTATGGGTTGATGTGTCCCCACAAAAGTGTTGACGTCCTCACCCTCGGAACCCATGAATGTAACCTGATATGAAAATAGGGTCTTTGTAGACGATCAAGTTAAGATGAAGCCATACTGGAGCAGGGTGGGCCCCTAATCCAATGTGACTGGCATCATTATAAAAGGAGAAAATTGGGACACAGACACCCACACAGGGAGAATTCCACGTGGAGGCTGAAGTTGTGTTGCTACAAACCAATGAACACCAAGAATTGTCAGAAGCCACCTGCAGCTATAGGAGAGAGGCCTGGAACAGAGCCTCCCTTGGAGCCTCAGCAGGAACCGACCTGCAGACACCCTGACCTCAGACAACCAGCCTCCAGAGCTGAGACAACACATTCGTGTTATTTAAGCCACCAAGTTTGTGATACTTTGTTACAGCCGCCCTAGTAAAGTAACAGCAAACTAAAGACAAAGAATGGTATAAGCATCTTCTGGTGTTATTGTAAACTCTTCCCAAACATAATTTTAATTACGTAGACTACTTCTCTAAGTGGATATAGGCTAATTTGCCCTATTTGGGATATATTTTAACTGTCGTAAATGGCATTATATTGGTCAGATTTTTCCATCAATCTTGCTTTCTTATTTTGTATTATTTCCTTTAGATTTCTTGAAGTGAAATTATTGGGTAAAAATATACATATATACACACACACACATATGACTTCTAACAAAACAAAATTTTTACTAATTATAAAGTTAACACATACAGATAATTTGCAAAATAAAGGAAAGGATAAATATTTTTAAAGATGTTATGCCAGTCAGAGATGTCCCATACCATTTTAGCCTACTTTCTTGCAATTATTTTTTCAGATTCCCAGCACTTACAATTGCTTTCCATAAAATTACATTTCCAGGGCTTCTCTGGTGGTGCAGTGGTTGAGAGTCCGCCTGCCGATGCAGGGGACGCGGGTTCGTGCCCCAGTCCGGGAAGATCCCACATGCCGCGGAGCGGCTGGGCCCGTGAGCTGTGGCCGCTGAGCCTGTGCGTCCAGAGCCTGTGCTCCGCAACGGGAGAGGCCACAGCAGTGAGGGCCCGCGTACCGCAAAAAAAAAAAAACAAATTACATTTCCACCACAAACTGTATATGAGAAAGTCTGTCTTGCAGCATCTTCACCAGTCCTAAATATTATGACCTTTTAAAATCTTTGAGAATTTGAGTGGTAAAACTCATGTCATAGTTTTACTTGGCCTTTGATTTCTAGGGGATTGAACATTATAAAGTGTTTTTAGCTATTTATTGGCTCTCTGTCTAATGAAGTCCATTTTGTTTTTTAAAAAATCAAGATCTTAGTGTTTTTCTTATGCATTTGTGTCTCTTTTAAACATTAGATGTTAACCTCTTGTTATAGTGGCTACAGGTTTTTTTCCATCCTTTTTTTAACTTTTAATATGGGTCACCTTTTAATGCCCACTTTACCTATTCAAATCTACTGATCTTCCTCTTTGCAATCCCTTCCACTACATTTCGGTGGTTCTCCTTGTTCAGAATGTAAGTTATTTATATGTTCTAGACATCTTATGGCTTTATGTTTTTGTATTTAATTCTTTAGTCCATCTGAAATTTGTGTTGGAGTATAATGTAAAATGAGAAACTAAAGCTTTGGGATTTGGGTTTGTTTTCTTTTTCTTTTTTTTTTTTTTGCTGTACGCAGGCCTCTCACTGTTGTGGCCTCTCCCGCTGCGGAGAACAGGCTCTGGACGTGCAGGCTCAGCCATCATGGCCCACGGGCCCAGCCGCTCCGCGGCATTTGGGATCTTCCTGGACCAGGGCACGAACCCGTGTCCCCTGCATCGGCAGGCGGACTCTCAACCACTGCGCCACCAGGGAAGCCCTGTTTTCTTTTTTTATTTAAAAAACAGCTTTCACATTGTGCCTGTACAATCTCCTGAATGATCTTACCCTGTTTTGAGGCTGACCTCAACACAGGTTCAGTTTGGATGGATTCTAGAGTTAAAATCGGTTTCATTGATCCAGACCTATTTATGCTAGTCCCTTACCTTCTAGCATGATGTTTTGAAAAGAGGTAGGGCTAGTTTTTCCTCATTTTTCTCTCTCTCTCTCTCTCTTTTTGGTGTGTGTCAGTTTTTGTTTTCCCCTAACTACTCACATCTGTTTATCTTCCAGGCAGCATCTGACATGAGAGGGGCTTCCCTTTGAGCCCCTGTCTCCCAAGGTCGAGTCAGTTCCTCCCCCACTGTATTTCTGACACCCCTGGAGCCAGCCAGAAAGAGAAGAAGCACTGAGGCTATTAGCCCTGAACCCCTGCTTATTCTAGAAATAGAGAAATCTGAGTCCCCAAGGTGTGAACAACGCAGCCGGGGCATGTGCTGGAGGAAAGGGGAGGAGAACCTGAACAACACCCCGCCTTTCAGGACTGAGCACACCTACCCTGGTCAGAGGGTGGTGGCATTTCCCAAGCCTGACTGATGGCAGGAATCACCCAGGGCTTATCTCCATTCCTGGGTCCAACCCAGACCTGGGGAACCAGAATCTCCCCGGGAGGGGCCCGGGAATCTGTGTACCTGGGAGATTCTTCACATCAGACAAGGCTGGAAAACACAGAGCTAGGAGAAGAAGGCAGAGCAAAAACTAAAACCAGGACGTTATTCTGGACTTACCCAGACAGCAAAATTGGTACCAAGAACCCAGGGGGTAAGAAACCCTCGGAAGGGCTCCTGCAAGGGCATGAATTCCAGCTGGGTCAGAGATCTTGAAGATAGGATCAAATGAAAGGAATGAGAGCCATCCTGGCAGGCAGGATTCGTCAGGCCTGGGTGGAGCAAAAGGAATATGTCAGGAAGCAGAGAAAGATCCCGAATATCTTCAGCAAACATTTACAGAGCCTTCTGGTGGGTACAGGAGACACAGGGACAAATAGAGTGTGTGGTCCTGTCCTTAAAAAGCTCATAGACAGGTAAAGCGAAGATTACAGTAGAGTGTGCTAAATGCCTAGGAGGGAAGGATGTCTGGGATGTGATAATTAATTTTGCCTAGAGCAATCGAGATCAACTTCACGGGGAAGACGACCTTGCGCGGGACTGGAAGGATGCCTAGTAGATTCTTGGGTAGTGGTTGGGATGGGCTTGACAGGTGTGGAGAAGAAAGGTGGAGACATTTTTTTTGAAGAACAAACGAATTGAGAAAGGCTGAGAAGCAAGAAAATGCTTGGTGTTTGGGGAAAAGTGTAAGTGGTTTAGTCCAAAAAATGTCTAGTGTGTTTGCAGAAGCCAGGCTACGAAGAAGCTCAGGCTTAACTCTGAGTTCAATAGGGAAACACAAGAGGGTTTAAATAACACCATGAGGTGATCAGATTTGCAGTTTAGAGAGATCACTCTGGCTGCCGTGAAAAAATTGGATTTAAGGGAGGGGAGATCAAAAATAGAAAAACTGTTTAGGAGGTCGTTATAAAAGTTCAGTCATGGGGCTTCCCTGGTGGCGCAGTGGTTGGGAGTCTGCCTGCCGATGCAGGGGACACGGGTTCGTGCCCCGGTCTGGGAAGATCCCACATGCCGCGGAGCGGCTGGGCCCGTGAGCCATGGCCGCTGAGCCTACGCGTCCGGAGCCTGTGCTCCGCAACGGGAGAGGCCACAACAGTGAGAGGCCCGCGTACGGCAAAGGAAGAAAAAAAAAAAGTTCTAGTGACTTTTTTTGTAGATTCCATTGGCTTTTCTGTATAGGTGATCATGTCATCTGCAAATAAAGTTTTGCTTACTTTTTAATTGGATGCCTTCGTTTTCTGCCTCATTGCATCAGCTATAAACTACAATGTGCAATACTGCACTGCAGTGGTGAGAGGCTACATCCTTGTCCTATTTCTGATTTTAGGGGGAAAGCATCAAGTCTTTAACCATTAAGTAAAATGTAGGTGTTCTGTAGATGCCTTTTCCAGGTTGAGGAAGTTCGCTTCTATTCCTCGTTTGCTGAGAGCAGAGTTAGAAAGGGCAAGATATGGAGTATTTATACCCAGTCTCTCAGACCTTAAAGCCTGAGTACTCAGCCCTTCTAGCAGCAAGCATGAGTATTTTTTCTCCATTTCTTGCCAGTTCATTTTACAAAAGGCCATTCCCCTACCCTCTGAAAATATTTCTTTAACTAGGCAATGGGGAAGAAGAGATTTCTCAAAGGCTATTTCATCAGAAACTTGATGAACGTTCTGTTTTGCTCTAACGTACAGGTTCTTATTTCTCATCAGCTCGACTCTTTAATTTCATGTAAGTGGTGTAATTAGAGTGGCTGTTAATTGGTGCATTACTAAGGTGCCATAATGGTATGTGACAAGCCTTAATTAGCATGTGGTCCGGCACTCAGTGTTCTCAACGAATCGCTCGGAAGCAGAGATCGTTCTCTCAAGAGTGGCACTTGGTATGAACAGAAAGGTAGTGCAATTTTGAGGCAATGGGGGATAAAAGGAAAGAAAATAATAACCTCCAATGTTTTTTGCTCATGGAAGTGGAGTTCTCACTGCCCGCGTGAGCCGCACCTCCACAGTCAAAGAGACAAGGGTGCAGGCCATGTGTTGGGCTCCACTTAACTGCAGAAGGTCGTACAAAGAAACAACCTCGCATTGCCTCAGTAAACAGAGACACCTCTTTAACCCATGGGACTGTTCTTTAAAATAGGTGTCCTCTAAAACACAGGGCCTTCACTACTTCCTTACCCTAGAATGTCCTGGAAATTTTCTACCTATTTTGGGATCCAGAAGTCAACTCACTCATTCTTTTTTCTAAGAATCGGCCATCAATCCATCTGATAAATATTTTCTGAGACCCAGTATGTGCCTAAGGCTCTAAAGAGATCAGAAGAGGAATGTGACGTGGTCCTGCCCTTGAGAAGGTCCTTGTCCCTGTTCACAACAGCACCTGGGCTTCCTTCCACCAAGGCATTCGTCACAGGGCACAGAAACTGGCTTTCTACCACCAGTATCCCTTAGGGAGACTGCAGTTCCTTGAGGGTGATTTTATTCTACATTGTGCCCCCTCGTCCTTAAACGTCTAGTACAACACCTGAAATATTAATTAACAGACTGTTAATATGAATCACTGCATGGCATTAAAATGGGTGTTTGTTGGGGAAAGAATATTGCTTTAGAATTAGAACACTTGCCAGCTGGGTCAATCTGGATCAATTACTTTGTCCTTTTGAGCCTCAGTTTTACTTGTCTTCAAAATGGGAATAAAAAGGGACTTCCCTGGCAGTCCAGTGGTTAGGCCTTGGCACTTTCACTGCCGGGGCTCAGGTTCAATCCCTGGTCAGAGAACTAAGATCCCGCAAGCCACGCAGCACAACCAAAACAAAAACAAAAACAGAAACAAAAACCCAGAATGGGAATAAAAATAAACAGTTTTGAGACTGATGTGTAGCTCAAATGATATACTTTATATGATAACATGTTAAATTGCAAAGTGCCATTCAAATCAATTATTAAGTTATCTTATTAGTTATTAATTTAAAATGTCACCAGTACCATTTAAGATAACACCCCAATTACTCCAAGAACATTAATTGCCTCTTCTGTTCTGAAAGTTATCCAAAGTTGATTTCTACAATTCAGGGGACTCTTCTAACGTCTGTCAGCCCTATTGGTCAGAAAGAAAATAAAGGTAAGACTTTAATCAATTTCCTAGAGATTTCTACTAAATACAAACTCATAGATGGTGTTTGTTTCATTTTTTAAATCAACTCAGAGCAGATAAATTATCCAGCCTTATGATTCAATGCACATCCATCTACTGTTTCTAGCGAAAAACCAATTCAAATAAGCCATGACCCATTTAATTGCCTAGCTTACAAAATTACGATTTTAATGCGGTTGAAATGATATTAACTGAGCTTGTGCCAAGCGTTGAGCTGGGTACTAAGGGTACAATAGTGAGAGAAGCACACCAATAGTTTAGAAGCACACCTTCTAAACTAGCTTGGTTTGTAAATATAACTCACCAACTAAATAGCTGTAGAAGCTTAAAAAAACCTATGCTAGTGGCCAGAAGCCTTATTTCCATAGTAAAGTATTGGAAATAGCTAATAAGTAATGGTAAGTAAAAACTGGAAAAATGTCTTCCAGGTATGATGAAGTCTAGAAGATTCTTTTTACTTGGAACCACAGGTAACTGTATAATACCTTGTCTAGAAGCAATGATGGAAGAGTCAACTGGAGTTTCACAGACCACACAGATCTTGGGGTACTTAGAATATCCACAGTCAAAGAGTTGCTAAAAAGAGATAAAAAGAGTTGCTATTCTCTGCTGTTGGGGTAGAACACATCTGTTTTTTAAAGATTGACCTTTGAGCATGCAAATGGAGAGTCTGAGAGCATTCCACAGGGAGCTTGTAAGCACAGTGGAAAGCTGTCTGTCAAAAATGATGAAAAAATGGTGTCCCAAGAGAGAGAAATGAACCCCAGGGCCCAAGTTGCACAACTTGATTGCTCACCATTCACGTTATAGGCTCCAGGGGGCGCCATTATGAGGACAGCAATCTTGTACAGGCAGTGATTCAGGTTCTGAGTAAGGACTTTACCCAGGCCCTGCTTTTGGGGATCAGTATTTAATAAACACCAGAACAATTTCATAATTATACACATAAGTTAGCATATTTTACATGTGTATGTAAATATACAGATATATTAATAAATTTAGCAAATTTGTACATAACTCAATCTGTAGACTCAATCTAGATCTTGAGTACCAAGATAAACAAGCCCCACAGATATCACCAAGGACAGCAACCTGAACTGGGTAGACATGATAGGTGGATTTCCTGGTTGGGTAAGTCAATTACCAAGGTCTCAATGAGTTAGTGAAACCATGCGTGTGTTAGCCAAGTCTACCCTGTAAAACTGTTGGAAAAATAATTACAATATCCTGCCATGTAATTCATAGACACTGAGACTTTATAAATTAAGAGATTGTATATTAGAATATTTGGCACTTTGTCCAGTAGCTTCAAAAAATGAAAAAAACAAAAAAGCATAAAGTTATGACCAAAGGGTTAATGCCTAAGAGTCTTATTCTGATATCAAATTATTCTAAGTCAAGACAAGCGAGCTCTATAAATATATTTTGTTATGGCAGCCTCTCTCTGACTCTCAGAAACTTCTCTCAATGAATGTCATTATCCAAGCCTGCAACTTTCAGACTCTGCCTGCACAGATAATGGCTGTTCATTCATTGTATAACTCCTGGCAAGGAACCGGTCTCAACTTCTCTTTTAAAAAGCTCAACAGGCTAGAACAAAAATGATTGGAGACAATAGCAATAGCTTTTAAGTTCTTTCTAAAGGGGCATGATTTTCCAGAAGCATCTTCTTTAACCCTGTAAGAATCCAATGTTACTTCTGCCCAGGTAATTCTTTCAAGTCCTTTTTGTTCCAACATTTTAGTTTGGATATCAACAGACAAAGTAAAGGTACATTTATTCAAAATAAATGTTCAGGTTAGTCATTGTTACTCCACTGAGAAAAATAGGATTGGACTTTAACCATTCATTTAAGAAATAGTTATTCAGAGCTTATTAGGTGCCAGACAGTGTTCTAGGGGCTGAAGATTCAGCTCTGAACAAAGAGGCAAAGACCTGGCATTCATGAAATTTACATTCTAGTAGGGAAGACAGAAATAAGCAACAAATATATTTTAATGTGTCAGATGAGGAAGGGCTGTAAAGAAAAACGGCAGGGTGAAGTGACAGTGACAGACGTTTTTAAAAGCATGGTTGTTTTTTTTTAAATAAAAGGACATGGAGAAAATATTTGCAACAGATGTAGCTAACAAAGGACTTATATCTAGAACCTAAAAGAAACTTGGCAACTCAATAATGAGACAACCCAATTTTAAAACAGGTTGAAGATTTAACAGATATCTCAAAAAGAAGGTATAGAAGTGGCCAATAGGCCCATGAAGGGATGTTCAATATCTTTAGTCATGGAAAAATGTAAATTAGAAAGACAATGAGATACTACTACAAATCAAGATGAGGAAGAAACAGTTTTTTTAAAGACTTACAATACCAAGCATTGGCAAGGGTGTGGGGCATGGAAATGTCATTATTGCCGGCGAGAATGTAAAATGGGACAGGCACTTTGGAAAATCCTTCGGCTTTTTCTTGTAAAATTAAAATAAACTTAACGCTATGGCCCAACAATTCTACACCTTGGTGATTACCCAAGAGGAATGAAAACACCTGTCCACAGAAAAGACTTGTGAGTAATGTTTATAGTAGTTTTATAGACGATAATAAAAAATGGGAAACCACCAAGACCACCACCTACCCCCCACAAATATGGATCAATAGGTCGATGGATAAATAAACTGGCATACTCATAATATGAAAAAGAACACCTACAGATACTCACAACAAACATGGGAGAATCATTATGCTGAAGAGGAAAGAAGCCAGACACGAGCCCAGACTGCATGGTACCATTTATATAAAGTCCTAGAGCAGGCAAACCTCATCTAGAGGGCTAGAGACCAGATCAGCGGTGGCCTGGGAAGGGACTGAGGGGAGTATTGAGGCTCCGAAGGCAATAAAGGAACTTTGGGGGGTGATGGATATACTCTATGTTTTCATTGGGGTGACAGCTACAAAGGTGTATACGTTTATCAAAACTCAGCAAACTGTTTACTTAAAATCCGTGCATTGTACTGTTTGCAAATTACACTTTAATAAAGTTGAGACCCATTTCTAAAAGAAAGGAGCTCAGATTGAAGTTTAAAATTTAATAGATGGGTTCAAATAGATATTAGCACCGACAGGGAAATTTGGTAAATTAGGACGTAAAGAAATGATCCAGAGTGCCGCACAGAGAGGAAGAAAGGAAGGTTGGCAGGAAGGATAGAGCGAGAAGTACTAACGTATTGAAATTGGAGCTCTGTTAGGAAAGGAGTGAGCGAGACATCCCCCAGCTGATGCCGCAAGGAGCAGGGATGAGCTTGTGTCACAAAGCCTCGCTCAGACTGCAGGTTCACAAGCAACGTAAATCACGGCTGTTGTTACAAGCTGCTAAGTGTGAGGTAGGTTTTTTAAAATAAAACTGTAGATTGCTGGGATAGGTTTTGGTACCAGGAGTCTGGTGTCGCTGTAATGAAAACCTGCAAGATGTAGCCTTAGCTTTGGGGCCAGACATGGTAGGAGCCAAAGGGCTTCAAGGAGGCTGCTGGTGAAGACTTGAATGTGAGAAAGGTGTTATCAGAGGCCAGAAGAACTTGCATGCAGGAGGATAAAATTTAACAGTATTATCACCCATGGTAACATGTAAGTGAGAAGCTGTACCCAAGGAACTGACAATCTAATTAAGGAAATTTCCAGGCGCAGTGGTGCTGTCTGGCTCCTCCAAGTTGCTTCTAACAAAATCAAAGAGCAGAGAAATAAAGTGATGAATGGCTCTTTAAATATAAAAAAGCGACCCACATGAACCGAAAAGTTTGGCCACACAAAAACCCACACACAAATGTGTATAGCAACTGTATTCATAACTGCCAAAACTTGGAAGCAACCAAGATGTCCTTCAATAGGCAAATTAATCAATAAGCTGTGATATAAATAAATATACAGTGGAATATTACTCAGCACTAAAAAGAAATGAGTTATCAAGCCATGAAAACTTAAATGCACATTTTCAAGTGAAAGAAGCCAGTCTGAAAAGGCCACATACTGTACGATTCCAACAACAATAAAAGCCAAACAAAGGACAGAGGAATAAAATTGTGCTAAGATAGATAATAGAATGCGCTAAGAAGCTTACAATCCCGAATTAAAATTATATAAGTGAATATTTTTATGGCTTCTGGATAGGGAGCAATCTCTCAAGTAGATTCCAAAACATCCTCTGTAAAGAAAAATATATACACATATAAATATGATTGTGTTAAAGTTAAAACAATTTGGGTCAAAGGCATTATTAAGAATTTGAAAAACATAAGCCAAAGAATGAAGGAAGATTGGCAACATATATAACCAATAAAGGGCTTTTATCCAAAATATTTTTTTAAAAAAAGAACTCTAGCACATCAATAAGAAAGAGATAGTCAACACAGTAGAAAAATGGCCAAAAGACTACAACACAGTTCACAGAGGGAGAAACACAAATGCAGAAAGAGATTTCAATCTCACTCATCGTCAAGAAAATGAAATCATGATATTACTTTCCCATCAAACCGGAAAAAAAAAAAGTTCTGACAATAACAGATCTTAGTGAGGGCATGTAGCAAGAAGAACCCTCATACACTGCTGATGGGAATGTTAATACATATAACCACTTGGGAAAACAATTTGGCGTGATCAATGACAGTTGAAACCTATACACTATGTATAACCCTGCAATTCCATTCCTGGATATAGGCTTTAAAAAAAACCTCTTGTAGGTATACACAAGACTCAGGGTAAGAATGTTCATTGCTGCACTGTTTGTAGTAAAAAAAAAAAAAATTGCGAACAGTATAATATCCATAAATAGTAGAATGGATAAATAATGTGTAGATCATTCATCTAATGCACTACTACGTCACAATGAAAATTAATGAAATCTTGCTAAATTCAAGAGCACACTGAGTAAAAGAAGAAAGTGCATGGAGAGTATGAGTCCATTAACAAAATATTCAAAACCAGGCAGAGCTAAACCACATTGTTTAGAGTTACATACATAGGTGGTAAGACTGAAGAAACAGGGAAGTGTTTACCATAAAATTCAGAAAAGCCGTTATTTTCAGGAGCTAGGGAAGGGAGTATGAGCTGGGAGGGAACATCTGGTGTGGGGCGTGGGAGGACGGAGCTGGGGTGATGCCGGCGTTCTAGTTCCTGACCTGGGTGATGGGTACACAGGTATTCACTCGAAACATGTTTATTTCCCTATACATCGAAAGACTTCTTTTTTGTGTGTGTGTGTGTGTTTGTCATATTCCACAGCTTAAACAAAACTGAGAAAAAGTTTAAGTAGCTTTCTCAGGGTCAAAGAGCTAGTTCCTCACAGATTCATGCAGGAGATTCTCACACCAAAACCTCTTAACCTCTATGCTACAGAGTCTCTGCAGTAACTGGCTAGTTAGTTAAGCATATATTAACCCCTCCAGAGCCCTCTCCACTAATGCTAATGTTGTTTTACCTCTCACTCTAACGAGCCTCCTGCCCAATGCCTTTCATCCAGGTATCAGTCTCTCCAGACTGATTTCATCCAAGAGCATAGCTAAGTCCTTCTTGGTCACATTTACAAACTTCTGAGTTGAAGAACCTCTTTACGTACAGACATTCCATGAAGCACAAGTTCAGGGCCTTGCCCTTGTCACACGCCCTCCAAGGCCTCTGTCTCCAGATGTTAAGACATCTGGGCCAGGTGCACCCCTGAATAACAGCAGTTACGATTCTAGTAACCAGAGGGCCAGGCTAGACAAGCCATTCCTCTCCCACCGCGCCCGACGGCTGTGGTGTTTCAGCCTGTACATGCTGCCCTCATCACACACACAATGGGCCTTCCTCAGAGCCCCCTCCCTCCCCCGTTCCAATCAATACAGCTGATTGATTTCTTCCTAGGGACCAGATAGACTATTCACTCCTCTGACTCCCCCAGGCGATGGCCCAGGTCTGACTGGGTCATTTACTTCTTTGAGAATTCTTCACCAGCAATCCAGTGCCAACACCCCCCCCTCCCCTCCCAGACCGGAAAGATCCCTGGCTCTAGGGCGGCTGGGTCCTAGGAGAAAGAGCGGATTTGGAGAGAGCACAACATGCCTGTGGCTTCACTGATAAGAACTGAGAGAATAACTCAAGGGTGATGAAAATGGAAGGCCAGGAAGAACGAGCAGTGGGGAGTTTACTGGAAGGATCATCTAGGTAGAAAGCAGGAAGATAGGAACTGGTAAAACTCCAGGAGAAGGTGGAAGGGCCAGGAATGGCAGACTGAGCGGGAGAAAACTCCTGAGATCCTTGGACCAGGCTGTAGGCACCTGTAGCAGAGGGTCTTGGCTAGGAAGGAAAGTGTTAGTAAAGGGAGTTAAGTTGAGTCCAACACCACGAGAATAAAGTTCAAATCTGTAAGCCTGACTTTCAAAGCTCTCCCCAGATTTGATCCTAATTTCCCTTCCTGCTTCATCTCCCATCGCCCCTTACACAGGACATTCCCAAAGTTCATACCACCCAGACAATTAACCATCACGGATACACCCCACACGTTCCCCTCCCCCAGCTCTCCAATCACCATTTACTGAGTGTGTGTGGCCAAAACGACCACCTAGTGCCTACCGGGCTCTGTGTTCAGTGCCCAACACTCATCCTCCCAGAAGGCAAGTAATGTGATGCCCACATTTCATTAGGGAAATTGCAGGACGTAGGAATCATAGGCATCTGGTCACAGAGCCCAGGAGGGTTTGAGTCAGGTTGTGAATCCAAGTTCTCAGCCCAGCATTCTTCCTTCAGGGTTGCCCCAAGCCTAGCTGGGCTGCTGTGGGAGACGTGAGCCCGGCCATGTCCTCAATGGGCTCTGCAGGCCAGGAGCAAAGGCCAGGCTGCTGCCCAGCACAGGGGACAGTCCAGGAGCTGAGCAGGTGCCTCGTGACAAGCGATGGGACCACAGGCTGCTGCTCAAGCTTGGAAGCACTTTAAGGGCAACTGGGAGTTGGGAGTGAAGGGACACAAACGTGCCACCCAGAATATGTGGCTTTGGCATAAGATCATTTTGACCTGAAGGCACTTGAGAAGCAGCAGGCTCTCTCTACCTAAAAGCAGGGTCTAAAATTTCCCGTGAGAAAGGTACCAGGAAGAGAAGAACGTTCTTATCACTGGAGACTGTAGTTGACGCCAGAAAGGACCTGTACAAACAAACCTTCTGAAATAGCCCATAGGGTCTACTGGTTTCCCGCGTATATTTCCTGGTCACTGTCACAAAATTTACTGCCCCTAGCCCAAGCCCTTTTGTCCTGTCACATTCCCACAATTTATTGTCCTTTGTGTAAAAAGTATATAAGCTCTTGGGCCTAACACCTTCTTCAGGTCTTCATTTTCCTTTTGAAGACTCCTGTGTAACTATGAAGTAACATTTGTATACTTTTCTCCTGCTAAGCTGTCGTACGTCCATTTCATTCTTAGACCCAGTCACGGAACCTAAGAGACTAGAAGGGAATTTTTGCTCTCCTGTACCATAATATCTCATTTTTCTGGTACCAAAATTTCTTTTCTCACAGCTGAGTACCCAGGAAAAACCCCTGGCAAAACCCCTTTACTGAGCTAGGCACGTGTGTGCCATCAGAACAAAAAAACACATCCATTTAAAGGCCTTCATGGTATCAGTGAAACTATACAATGCTTCTTAAAAGGAATGAGATTGTTAAAATCCATAAGTTTGCCCAGTATTTGGTGATGCCTTCAGCGTCAGTTATTGCTCATCCAAGGACACTGTAGTCCTGCCAATAACCAGTTGATAATCCCCGTGGAAGGGATACAAAGTTTCAGACAACTAGCAGTTGGCAGAGCGTTCTCACATCTCTTCTCTCACTCCTGCTCCCACAATAGCTCTATGGTGTGCTGGGCAGAGTGAGACTGTCACACTGCACCACTTACCACTGACATCATGACAGACAGCAGGCCCTGACAGCAAGAATACTTTCCCAAGGTGACTCTGCCAGCTTATTTCCCCCATCACTTACCTAGTACCTATTAATTATAGTAGACACTCTGCACGTATTATTTGATTAAATCTTCACAATATCCTGAGAAGTAGAAACTACCCTCTTTTTAAAATAATATTTGATTCTAAAATGTATGTACAAAAGCAGAGGCCAAGAATAGCCTGTAGTGTTAGGAAGCTGTTGAACAAAGTGATGGACTTGGCAAATCTTAATCAGACATCATCAAGAAGTGTTACAAAGCCAAGAAGATGAAGACAGTGTAGTATCAGTTCGGAGACGGTCAGATTAACTACTGAGCAGATAAACAAGGGCAGACTGGTGAGCCAGGACCAGACCCCCATACACATGGAACTGGATGTGTGACTGAGCAGGCATTGCAAATCAGAGGAAAAAGGGTGGGATTTTAATAAATGGTGTTGGTACTATTGGTTATCCATATGGCAAACATGGTATTCGATTCCTACCTCACACCATACATGAAAATCAACTCCAAGTGAATTAAAGATGTAAATACAAGTGATCAAACTGTAAAATACTCAGAATGAAATATATGAAAATGTGTTTTTGATCTCAGGAAAGGAAAGAATTTCTTAAACTTATGTCACAAGAGGTACAAATAACAAAATGCCCAAATCATAGAGAAAAAGGTAAATAAAGTTGACTACATTAAAATGTAAAACACCTATTTGAAAGACACCATAAAGAGAATGCAAAGACTTTCACAGACTGGGGATAAAAATGCCCCAAAACTTGGAGAATTTATTTCTGATACATGTAATGGACAAAGCATTAAGTATCACTCACATAATAAAATAAACCTTATGGAAAATTTGGCAAAAGACTTGAAGAAACACTTTACCTAGCAAGAATCTTTTATAATCAATAAAGACATGGGACTTCCCTAGTGGTCAGCGGTTAAGACTCTGAGATCCCAATGCAGGGGGCCCGGGTTCGATCCCTGGTCAGGGAACTAGAGCCCACATGTCACAACTAAAGATGCCGCATGCTGCAACTAAGACCCAGCACAGCCAAATAAATAAATAAATACTTTTTTAAGATTAAAAAAGTAAATAAAGACATGAAAAGGTGCTCAACTTAATTACTAATTAGGAAAATGCAATTTTAAGTCATAATGAAATATGTTTTACATCTGCCAGAGGGGCGACAATGAAAAAGTCTGAAAATATCAACTTTTGGTGAGGTTGGAGCAGCCAGAATATTTATACACTAATGGTGGGAGTATGAATTGATATAATCCCTTTGGAAAATAATTTGGCATCCTATGATAAGTATCTGTATGGATTCTGACAATTGTACGCCGTAGTGAATACCCTAGAAAAACTTTTCCACCTGTGCTTATGAAAAGATGCTTAAAAGATGTTCAGGGTAGCACTGTTTATAATAGCAAAACTGGAAACAGTCCAAAAGTTCACCAATAATGAATAATTAAATGTACGATATACTAGTATAACAGAATATCATACAGAAAGGAAAATGAATGCATTGCAGCTGCATGAAAGATCATGGATAAATTTCTTTTTAAAAAAAATTGAAGTATAGTCATTTACAATAGCCAGGACATGGAAGCAACCTAAATGTCCATCAACAGATGAATGGATAAAGAAGATGTGGCACATATATACAATGGAATATTACTCAGCCATAAAAAGGAACGAAACTGAGTTATTTGTAATGGGGTGGGTGGACCTAGAGTCTGTCATACAGAGTGAAGTAAGTCAGAAAGAGAAAACAAATACCGTAGGCTAATGCCTATACATGGAATCTAAAAAATGGTACTGATGAACCTAGTGGCAGGGCAGGAATAAAGATGCAGACGTAGAGAACGGACTTGAGGACACAGTGGGGGGAGGAGAAGCTGGCAAGAAGCGGGAGAGTATGATTGACATATATACACTACCAAATGTAAAATGGATGGCTAGTGGGAAGCAGCCGCATAGCACAGGGAGATCAGCTCGACGCTTTGTGATAACTTAGAGGGGTGGGATAGGGAGGGTGGGAGGGAGACGCAAGACGGAGGGGATATGGGGATATATGTATACATATAGCTGATTCACTCTGTTGTACAGCGGAAACTAACACAACATTGTAAAGCAATTATACTCCCATAAAGATGTAAAAATAAATAAAAATCAAAAAAACTTAAGTATAGTTGATTTACAATGGTTCTGGTAAACAGCAAAGTGATTCAATTGTATATATATATATATATATATATATATATATATATTCTTTTTCAGATTCCTTTCTATTATAGGTTATTACAAGATATTGAATATAGTTCCCTATGCTATACAGTAGGTCCCTTGCTGTTTATCTATTTTATGTATAGTAGCATGTATCTGTTAATCCCAAATTCCCAATTTATCCCTCTGCTCCCACCCCAAATAAATTTCAAGAACTTAATATGGAAGAAATGAAGCAAATTGCAGAGGAATGCATAGACTGTGGTTCTGTTTACATAAAGTTCAAAATCATGCAAATCTAAATAATGTATTGTGTAAGGATACAAATACACGTGGCAAAGCTCTAAAGAAAAGCAAGAAAAAATAATGAAACTGAAGTGTAGGGTGGTAGAAAACTCTGGAAAGAAAAGGGATGAGACTGTAGGATGGACACGCAGGGGACTTCAAAAATAATGATACGGGTGTGATATGGACAACGCTATATACTGTGGTGTTGTTTGTAACAGCAAGAAAGGAAAAATGACCTAAGAAGAAACTGATTAAATAAATTACAATATATCCCTTCAATGAAATAGTGTGCAGTCATTTAAAAAGACTGAGGAAGCTCTTTATGAACAAATATGGGAAAATCGCTGGTGGGAAAAAAGAGGTTCAGAACAGTGTTTATAACATGCTGCCATTTGGGTAAAAAAGTAAGAAAATGCATAATATACCTGGATGGGATGTACGAGAGCCAGATAACATTGGTTGCCTCTGAGTAAAGAAGTAGGTAGGTGAAAAATTTGCACTTTTTAAGTCATGGGAATAAAGTATCTAATTCTAAACTTACAAATTTTTAATATTACCTTATTCATGTCAAAGTATATGATGCTTAGAACTTCAAAACACTCTAGCAAGTTAAAAAATAAAAGTTTAGACAGCAGATGCAAGCTATTATATATAGAATGGATAAACAACAAGGTCCTACTGTGTAGCACAGGGAACTATACTCAATATCCTGTAATAAATCATAAGGGAAAAAAATGAAAAAGAAGATATATGTATAACTGAGTCACTTTGCTGTAGAGCAGAAATTAATACAACATTGTAAATCAACTATACTTCAATAAAAATTTTTTAAAAGTCTAGACAGATGAGAGAAGATTAGAAAAATGTTGATAATGTTGACGCTAGATTACGGATGATGGGATGGTGGCGTTTGAAGTTTTCTATAGCAAAAGGTATATATAGAAACCTGCAGAGTTCTGGGTCAAAACTCAGATTAGTCACACGTGTTTAAATCCTCTCCATCTCAATACTCCACTAAAATAACATAAAATGCATTTTAAAGCCATATTCACAACATAACTTGTTTAAAATGATATCAATGACAACAAAACCAGAATCAACCTACAGAGATGGTTCAATAAATTAGCGTGTAGCCACGTGATGTGAAATTATGCAGCTGGAGCCCAGAATTCAAAGCGGAATCACCCTTAAGATAGATTTATTCCACTGGGGGACCAAGGTTGGGTAGAGCATTTCCACGTGATCCCCCTCCATTTGCAAATGGAGGCAGAGAGGGATTGCCCAGTACTTTCTGTCCAGGGATGAGCAAGGTCTCTAAAACACTCCTACCTGCTATGAGCCATTGTACATGGTTTGGTTTATTTGTTACAGGACCTAGCTTTACCCAAAGTCATAGGCGTGGATTTGCCAATAGAGACACATTCAAAACTTGAACCCCAAGAGAAGAGTGGGTTTTCCTGGTGGGTTCCCGCATCAGCCAGCACCAGGTGATGTGCACAGCACTTACTCTCCCAATAACAAGGGCAGCTAGTATTCCTCTCGTTCCACAGAGCACAAAACTGAAGCCCACGCAGGTGAAAGGACATGTCCTCACTCTTTTCACTTGACCAGAGAGCAACAGAGTTGTGCTGACTCCAATGCGTTCACGAGAGCCCCAGAACACCGGGTGTGCTGTCTGGAAACCACACTGTGTGAGAACGAGAGGCTGGCTCTCCAGCTGGACGGGACTTCATCGTGATTTGATTTGGGGATTGATCTGGAATGGCTGCACTACCCACAGGTACGGGAGAAGCCACCTGGGGGACCACAGGGTGATTGTGAGAGGAAATCACAGAAACCTACCAGAGCAGAAAGTCTGTTTTCACACCAGCTGCAAAGTGCAAAATGACATTAAATTGTCTACTCCACTCCCCTGGTCTAAAGGATGTAAAATCCTCTCTGAGTCTGTCTGTCATCAGATCTGCTGTGTGGCTGGGGGGCCACAGCACAGAATCTTCTGTGCCTGGGGCAGGTTCCACTGTTTCTAGGCTTTGGGAACGAAGGCAGCGCCCCCTGGCTTGCTCTGAACCTCGGTTTTCTCATGGGTAAAGCTGAGACTTCCTGGCTGGGAGGTTTGTAATGAGGACTTTGCAATATCATGTGTGAAAATGATTCGTAAGCTGTGAAATACTAACCTAATGTTACCTCATCAAGTGAGATAATACTTGTAAAGTATCTACCCAGGGCCTGTTATGTAAGTAGGTGGTCAACCTAAAATTTCTTTCACTTGCTCCCTGTTATTCCTACTGTGATTATTATTCCATCCCAAGCCCACCCCCCCATGATGTGAAGTCTTAGAGGGTCTTAGTGTCCTTTCTCATGCTGTATTATTGTTATCTTCTGGTGGCCAATTTTATTTTCCGAAAATGGCACAGCCATATTTTCAGTCCCACATGGTTTTTCAGAACCTTGCCACTCCCTATCAAGAAGCAGGGTTTATATCCCCTTGAACATGGATGGGGCACTGTGACCACCTCGTTGAATCAAATATGGTGGCAGGGATGCTGCATGATTTCTGAGGCGAGTTCATAGGGGGGATATAGTGTCTACTAGGACTTCTTGGGATGCTTGTCTTTGAAATCAGCCACCATGCTGTGAGGGAGCCCAACTAGCCCACAAGGAGAGTACACGTGGAGAAGCCCAGAGAGAGGAATGGAGGCCCCCAGCCGACAGCCAGCATCAGCCATGAGACTTGCAAGGGAACAGACCTTTAGATGATCCCAGTCTCCTTACTTTGAGCCCTCCAGTCGAGACACCATGGAGCAGAGGCAAGCCATCCCCACTGTGTTCTAAATTCCCAGCCCACGGAACCAGTGAGCCCAGTAAATGGTTGCTTTATGCCACTAAGTTTTGGGGTGCCACTTGGCACAGCTATAGTGACAGGGACATCCCCCCACTTCACCATAGATCTCTTGAAGGGGGAGGCTGCTTTGTCCTTAGTAAGCTGAACAGAGGGCTCCTTCAGGACGCTCAACCCCTCTTGCGGGCATTTTGGAATGCCTCTGTGCTCTTTGAGGCCAGGACTCCTAGATGTGTAATGTTTTTTAATCATTCATTCAGTCAACAAATATTTATTAAATGCCTAATGGGTCAGAGGGGCTGCAGACGAGACAGTCAGCCAATCAGACTCAGCACTGCCCTCATGGGGCTTACAGCTCAGTTGAGAGTGAATGGGAGTAGATGACAAATAAAAAGGGACACAAAGTTATTCCACATTGTGATAAATGCTACAGCAGGAAATACATAGAGTGAAGGTGGTGAATAGCAGTGGGAGACCTGCTTGAATAGGATGGTCAGCAAAGGCCTTTCTGAGGGAGCAACACAGAGATAGGTAAGCCTTGGGAAGGGTGGGGCTGGGGGTGAAGAACATTCCAGGTGCTGGGACTACAGAGGCAAAGACCTTGTGAGTGGCAAGAGCTTGGAATGTTGGGGAAATGGAAGACGACCGGGGAAGAGCTTGGAATGTTGGGGAAATGGAAGACGACCGGGGGGAGGGGTCTGGTTCCCCAGGGCAGGGCTGGGAGCTGGAGAGGCGAGAAGGGGCTGGCTACGGAAGGCTGTTTGGATTTTCCTCTAAAAGCTGTGGGGAGCCACTGGGGGGGCTTAAGTACATTAGGATAATTCTCAAGAGTTTGCCTAATACCTCCTTGGTCTCAGTTTCCAGCACCAGCTGTGTCCGAGAGAGCAGAGCATGAGGGAGGGATGGTGTGAGCACGTACGTCACTCGGGTCCTTGGCAGGAGTTAGACGATAAATCTCTGACGATGTTAAGTCAGATCTCACACAGGACAGCCTTTGGCTGGGAAATAAGCCCCAACAACAGGCTGGGATGCTGGTATAGGTATCATGATGTTCTTAGTTACTGGGAGTGGCCTCGTGACCCTCTCTCTGTCTTTCTGTCTCTGTCTCTCTGTCTCTGTCCTTCTCTCTCTCTCTCTCTCTCTCTCTCTCACACACACACACACACACACACACACACACACACAATCAGCCAAAAGTAGGTAAATAAGAAATAAGGAGCTTCTGAACAATCAAAGTCATGGTCACCAAGTGGACACCCAGTTGCCATATCCTTTACTGTTCCAAAAGCCTCCTAGGCCTGGATGCCCGCTACCTCTCACTTTGCATCCAGGTCTGGCAGCCCTGGTTCTCTCTAGCTGAGCTGTGCGCAGTAGCAAAATAAGCGGGGGCGACTGGGGGAGGTCACAGTCAATCTTGGCAGACAGCCTGGAGTAAGGGAGGGACCCCGGGAACTTCAAGGCAGGGTGGTGGGTGCCAGCAGCCCAGATCCCTCTGTGCCTTGCCTCCTCCAGCAGCAGCGCCTGCTCTTGGTTTAATTAGCTCAATGTCACTGGATTAAGACAGCAGCGCAGGGGCTTCCCTGGTGGCGCAGTGGTTGGGAGTCCACCTGCCAATGCAGGGGACATGGGTTCGAGGCCTGGTCCGGGAAGATCCCACATGCCGCGGAGCAACTAAGCCCGTGCACCACAACTACTGAGCCTGCGCTCTAGAGCCTGCGAGCCACAACAGCTGAGCCCACGAGCCACGACTACTGAAGCCCACAAGTAGCCCCGACTCGCCACAGTTAGAGAAAGCCTGTGTGCAGCAACGAAGACCCAACGCAGCCAAAATAAATAAATAAATAAATACAAAGAAAGAAAGCAGGGCATTTGTAGCATATTTTAGAATCGTCTCCATTCAAAATGAATAGAATAAAAACATTTTCTTTCACCTCGCAGCTTGTAGGATCTTAGTTCCCCAACCAGGAATTGAAGCTGGCGCCACGGCAGTGAAAGCAATGAGTCCTAACCACTGATCCACCAGGGAATTCCCTGGAAAGAATAAAATTTTAATGTTTAAAGAGGCAATAATGATAATGATGACAATAAGCAGCGTTTATATTTCATGCTATCTCTTGTTTACCAACTCTGCATTCACCCGTTTGATTGTCATGATTGGCCCTTAGCTTTCTAGAAATGTCAGCTATCTGACACAATCACCCCTCTCCTTCAGCACACCCCACCCCCAGAGCCTGCACGCTCAAACACACACACAGAGCTTCCAAGAAAGCATCCTCGTGGATATACACAGATGTCTCCTTCTTACCCTTCATGAACCCACCAAATGAAATCCACATTCGGCTTGAACAGGAGCCGGAGCATCCGCGTGAGGCCCAAGACAGGACAGCAGCCCCCTTGAGCAGGGCTGCAGGAACGGCGGGAGCGGGGCAGCCCCAGGGCCCTCCTGTGTGGTGGCCTCACTCCTTGGGACAGTGGCTGGCGGGCGTGAGGGCTTGGGCTCTGCCCTTCGCACGCTGTGTGGCACTCTGTGGGCCCGTCTTCTGAGTGTGGTCTCTTCCCAGCTGTTGCTGCCTGCATTGTGTTTTCCCACGCCTGGGCCTGCCCAAGCTGTCACCAGCTGTGACCAGCTGTCAGCCAGTTGTTAGCAATCAGCCCCTCTCCCACCACGTGACACTCCCATCATTAGCGGGAACCCAGAAGAGCTCTGTGACAGGCAGATCCAGGGACAGACGGCATTTGAGGCCTGAGCACCTGCAGTCAGGTGGAGACCCCGGTGAAAAACCCACATGGACGGAGCCAGAGAGACAGACACCCAAACGGGAGTGGACTCAGAGAGATAGATGGGGAATAGAGAGCGTGCACACACAC
>NW_021703775.1:76706145-76748907 GCF_005190385.1 Monodon monoceros | reverse complement strand
AGAGATAGATGGGGAATAGAGAGCGTGCACACACACACACACACACACAGTGGACTCAGAGAGATAGATGGGGAATAGAGAGCGTGCACACACACACACACACACACACACAGTGGACTCAGAGAGATAGATGGGGAATAGAGAGCGTACACACACACACACACACACACACAGTGGACTCAGAGAGATAGATGGGGAATAGAGAGCGTGCACACACACACACACACACAGTGGACTCAGAGAGATAGATGGGGAATAGAGAGCGTACACACACACACACACACACACACACACACAGCCGTGCTTACAGACACGAGGCAGCCAAGAGTCACTTCCCTCCCAGCCGTGGGTCCTCCCGGGAGCCGGGAGCTCCAGGAATCTTACTAGGGGCCTCCCCAGCCCAGCTACTCAAAGTGTGGTCCGTGAACCAGGGCCAGAGGCCTCGGCACCCGTGGGAGCTGTGAGACCTGCAGACTCTCAGGCCCACCCCAGACCTGCAGCATCAGGTGTGCGTCTTTACCAGAGCCCCGGGAGATTCCCAGGCACGGTAAGCACAGGCAGCGCGGCTCTCACTCCTGTCCTGGCCTCTCTATCACAGGAAGCTTGAGGAGGACCAGAGGAGTGTGTACACTTTCACTCCCGTGACGCAAACCGAGCGCCAGGAGGAGAGGCAGCGGGGGCCGGGGGGTGGGGTGTGGGCGTGGGCTGAGCCCTCATATGCTCTGCGTGCAGAGCCGGGACGAGCTCAGCGCGCACGGACGGCTCTGCCCCCGTGGTTCCGACACCTGGGCTGCCATCGTTCCCTCTTCTCGATGGTCCCAGGCCATCTTCCTCGGAGGCCCAGTCCCCTGCTCACTGAGACAGGAGGCCTTCCCGGTACACCTTGAAGACAGAGGTCTCTCTCCTCCGCTAACCACAGCCAAAATGATGATAGCTACTCACCCGCTGGATGGCCTCCGTATTCCCAGGCTGCTTGCTGACTTCTCCCACTCGATACACAGAGTGGAACTGAATTAAGTACTATTATTATCCCTGTTTCACAGATGGGAACGCTGAGGCTCAGAGGGCTACCCGTCCTTTATTCAGCAAGTATTGAGGGGATACCAAGTATGTGCCGGGGTGCGGGACCAGCTGGTCTATGAGCCCCGCCCCCTTCAGGCTTCTGCGCCCAGATGGTGGTCCGGGGGGGAGCAGGGGGTAGGGCAAGCCAAGCCCAGAGGAAGGGGCAGGAACCCTGGAAATCTCAGCTGTCTCGCCAGAGATAAGGGTGCTTTGATCTCCAGGCTATTTCCCACACCGAGGAATTCCGTTCAGGCCTGTAGGCGGGCTGGCTATCTCCTCAGGTGCTGTACAATCGCCCCCCTGGAACACCTAGAAGGATGGTTATTACTTGCTGACGAACTCAGGATCTGCTTGGTTGCACAAATAGGGGTCTCTTCCTGGAGGAGCCCTCCCTGCCCAGCCCTTAGCCTCCAGCCCCCAGGAGGGGTCCCTCCACCCTCAGCCTGTCACCGTCTGAAGCTGGTCCCACACTGGAAGCTGCTAGAGTGGCCCTGGACAGAGGGGCAGGAAAGAGGGGCCGCCTGGCAGGGACACCCCCAGCTCTGGGGCCCACAGACGCGCTGTGGAGAGAGGAGTCACCAGTCTCATCCACCTACCAGCTGAGTCTCCTGGGGCGACTGACCTCACCTCTCTGGAACTCGGATTTTTGGACTAAATGGGGACAATGGTAGGACACTGCCTATCTGAGGGCTGGGGGAATCTGAAGAATGTAAAGGTTGCATAAGCGTTAAACAGACAGCAGCTAGGTTGCCTTTGTCCTGATTGGAGCAGGTACAGCCCCCTGCTATAGAAAACCACCTCCGGTTTTTATCTTGGGGGTCGTTTATTAAGTCTCTGCTTACGAAACACAGATTGCATTATGCTGATAACAGTTTCCCTTTTTAAAAATCTTGTTGCTTGACTTTCTTGTTATAAAGAGCAGGTGATAAAGGCGTAAGGGCACTCTGAGGTGACAGTAAAATGAAGTCTCTGGCTGGTGAGAGCTGAATGTAATCGGACACAGGGATTTGCTTTAGGGAGGTGATCTGAAGGCTATAAATGTAGGATTGTGAAAAGACCTTTATTACTGATGTTCCTGCAGGAAAACCAACTTTATCTGCTGAAATTCTCACAGAAACGATCACTTGTAGAACATGATTTCTTTTTTTCTTTTTTTTTGACTTTTGAAACTAGTGGGTTTTTTTAAAATTGAAGTATAGTTGACTTACAATGTTGTGTTAATTTCTGCTGTACAGCAAAGTGACTCAGTTATACATATATATATATATACACACACACATTCTTTTTCCTATTCTTTTCCATGATGGTTTATCCCAGGATATTGAATAGAATTCCCCGTGCTACACAGTAGGACCTTGCTGTTTATCCACTCTCTATATAATAGTTTGCATCTGCTAATCCCAAACTCCCCATCCATCCCTCCCCCACCCCACCCCCCTGACAACCACAAGTTTCTAAAACATGATTTCTGAGATTTCATATGAATGGAGTGCTCATGCTTTAGCAGAGATGGGCTCCTTGGAGCCCCTACCGGGTGCTAAGCCCATTATTTTATTTAATCTTTTCAACAGTCCCATGAGATGGGTACCATCTCCATTCTCCAGCCAGGAAAACTGAGGTCCAGAGAGAAGTAACTTAGCTCGGGTTGCAGAGTTAGTAGCAGAGAAGGAATTTGAAGGCAGGACTGTGGTCCTCCAAAGTCCTGTCTTCTGCTGCAATACCCAGCCCACCTTCCTCAGTGTAAAAGCTTCCCTACATGGCTCCACCCCATAAACACCAGATGACTCGGACTAGCAGAGGTGAGAGCCTCCTGTAAACTGTGAAGTCCTCCATACAGGTCAGAACTTTTTACATCAAAGCTCTAATTTATTACAAGTAATTTAGAGCTTGTTATTTCCTCCACCAACAAAGCCTGGCTTTTCCAGAAGGAACAACCGCAGGGTTCCTTGAATAATGAGCGTTTAAAATATTACTAAACACAACTTTCCAGGATTACAATCTGCTGAAGGGAAGTGAGGGGCAGTTCGGGCTGGGAAGTGAAATCTCTGGAACTGGAGGAATTTGCAAGAGCAAGAGGTGCTCTGTGAAGCCTCCTGATGAGAACGAACGCTTTGGGTCACCCCAACCTGTTCACAGCCCTGGAGCAACCAACTAAATTTTTTTAACCTACATTATTATGTATCATCACTATGCCTGTGGTGACTTACATTTATGGCAGGGCCTGAGAGAGTTATTATTTCCAGTGAGGTTCAAAAAAGTTTAGTAACCTTTTTTTTTAGTCCAAGGTTATATATACAAGTATCACTTAATAGTGATGTACAACCATATGGTCCAGTAAATCCACTTTGGGGTATACCCACAAAAGAATTGAAAGCAGGGACTTGAACACCACTGTTCATAGCAGCATCATTCATAACACCCAAAAGGTAGAAACAACCTAAATAGCTATAGAGGGACGAATGGATAAACAAAGTGTGATATGTACATGTATCTCATATCGTTCAGCCTTAAGACAGGGAAGAAATTCTCACACATGCTACAACTTGGATAAACCTTGAAGGCATCATGCTAAGTGAAATAAGGCAGGCACTAAAAGATTCATATTGTATGATTGCACTTACTTCAGGTACCTAAAGTAGTCAAATTCATAGTGACAGAAAGTAGAATGGTTGTTGCCAGGGACAGGGGGCAGGGGGTAGGGGGTAGAAATGGGGAATTAATGTTTCATGGGTATGAACTTTCTGTTCATGATCATGAAGAAGTTCTGGAGATGGATGGTGGTGATGGTGGCACAACAAAGTAAATGCACTTAATGCCACTGAACTGTACACTTAAAAATGGTTAAAATCAGGTTTCCCTGGTGGCGCAGTGGTTGAGAGTCCGCCTGCCGATGCAGGGGACACGGGTTCGTGTCCCGGTCCGGGAAGATCCCACATGCCGCGGAGCGGCTGGGCCCGTGAGCCATGGCCGCTGAGCCTGCGCGTCTGGAGCCTGTGCTCCGCAACGGGAGAGGCCACAACAGTGAGAGGCCCGTGTACCGCAAAAAAAAAAAAAAAAGGTTAAAATCGTAAGTTACATTTACGTTTCATGTTATGTATACTTTACCACAATTAAAAAACAAAGTCAATGTACAACCTGAATAATAATGATGGTTAACATTTTTTGAATAGCTAATAGGTACTCAGTACAACCATATGAAGTAGTTATTATCCTTCCAATTTTATAGATGAAGAAACCGAGGTTCAGAGTAGTTCTGTGAGTGCCCCCAAAATCGTAAAGCCAGAAATAAAGGTGGGATTTAAAGCCAGATCTTTCTGGCAGGTCTTTATTTCTGTGTGCTGCCTTCTATCCTATGAATGCCTTAGCGCCCTCTGCATGGCCTTAAATAAAAGGATTTTGTTGGGACAAATTACAAGTCCTAAACTCTAAAACAAAAACAAAACAAAAAAAAACTATTGGGACTTCCCTGGTGGCACAGTGGTTAAGAATCCGCCTGCCAATGCAGGGCACACGGGCTCGAGCCCTGGTCTGGGAAGATCCCACATGCCACAGAGCAACTAAGCCCATGCGCCACAACTACTGAGCCTGGGCTCTGGAGCCCGCCAGCCACAACTACTGAGCCTGCGCTCCACAACTACTGAAGCCCGCGTGCCTAGAGCCCATGCTCCGCAACAAGAGAAGCCACCGTGATGAGAAGCCCGCATGCAGCAACGAAGACCCAACGTAGCCAAAAATAAATAAATAAATAAAATGGTTAAATTTATAAAAAAATAAAAGACAGAGAAAGCTATCAGCAAAAGGCATTTAGCCTTGGATCATTAGCTAGGAGCTGCCTCTGGCCTGGGGTTAGTTCCTCCTCATTCTGTACCTCAGCTTCCCCATCAGACAATCTGGTGGCTGGCTTCCAAGGGCACATCCAAGTCCCACATTCCAATACTCTCCACCCCGAATAGACCCTCAAAGAGAACAGTCTAAAAAGAAGCTAAATTCATAGGCTGACCATAAGTCCCATTTTGCCCCAAACTGTCCCAGTTTCTGCATTTTGCCCCATGTAATGACAGTTGCACCCCTTAAACTTTTTTAATTTTTTAAAAGTTTTTGGCCACATGGCATGTGGGATCTTAGTTCCCTGACCAGGGCTCGAACCCACGCATTGGAAGCATGGAGTCTTAACCACTGGACCACCAGGGATGTCCCATACCCCTTAAACTTTCAAAAGTGTCCTGGGTTGGGTGATAGCTCATCCTACAAATGCACTAACCAGGTTTTGTTTTGACAACAGTTGACTTCAGACCTCACAGTCAGAGCTGCCTCTTGTAAATTCTTGTTACTGTTTGGTTTGAAACCTACAAGGTAAAATCATCCGAAGATTGTCAGGATTGATAAGGCAGGCTTTGTTCTGAAGTCACTCAATGCAGACAGTTATAAGCATCTTTGCTTAAAATTTGCAAGCCAAGATACCTAATGATTTGTTTGTTTCTGTTTCAAAGCTTTAAAAAGCCCTTTTATCTATTGTCTGATAGGGATTATTCTGTGATTTAAAAAAAACCAACAATTCAGTTCAGTAATTTAAAAAAAAAAATTCTAAGTATAGGGCCAAATGCAAAATGGCTGACCGGGCAGGATGGGTAAAAGGAGTAATTATTATGGGGTATTTATGAGTTGATCCTTAGAAGAACCACACTTTTACCCAAGCAGAGTAAGTTAAAAATTGTCTTGTTCTACTCTTTGGTAATTTATTGTCACTCTGAAAAAGCTTAAGTTTTTAAAAAATTTCATTGAAAACTAATAGATTAGTTTTAACAAATGTTAAACAAAACTAATACATTCTAGAAAATGTAAAAAATATAAAACAATACAAAACGACAATAATTCCATTCCCAACAGACCTACTGCTAAAATTTGATATATACTTCTAGTTATTTTGTATTCATGTATATGTTATTTACCCCAAAAGAGTAGTCATGCTATATTTTCTTCTATAACACTTTTTGTCCATTTATAGGCCAAAACTTTTATCTGTTTCATCAAATACAGTCTATAAAACCACTTTCATAGCTATATGGTAGTCCTTCATATGAATGTGTAAAAATATACTTAACTGTGCCCCTACTGTGGGATGTTTCTTTCCAATTTTTTGCTTTACGAAATCAAAAAGGATTGAGATAATCATTCCTTTGGCCAAAACTTGGTGCATATCAAAATTATTTTTGGAGACGAAATTTCTGGAAACGCATTTGTTCGGCTAAAGGATATACAGTTTTAAGGCTCTCGATACATACTCTGATCACAGTTGCTGTGAAAATCCTAAACCTTCCAGAATAAACACAAAGCAAGAGAAATTGAAGGGACAATCTTATAGTTCTCGATTTCTTCCCCATAATCCACTTCCTCTGTGTCTCACCGTGATGGGTTCCAGAAGAACACAGGCCAAGCCTGTTTGAATTATCTGCAGTGAGACCATTAAACTGTAGCGGGGAAGGACACAGGACTGGGAGATCGGACTTGAGGCTTCTAATCCTGATTCAGCCCTCACCCATTTTGTCCATAAACAAGATATCTGACCTCTGGACCTAAATCCCTCCATTCGTGAAACGGGGGGGGGGGGGGGGGGGGTCAGCCAGATAATTATGAAAGGCCCTTCCTGTTCTTACATAGGAAATGAAAGAAAGCAGATGGAAATGAAGGTAAAATATTAACAAGTTTCTTCTAACTACTTGTAGCTCTCAGTGCCTTTCTTCCCCCTCATTTCCACATCTCCCGTGTCTCTGACATCTTCCCTGGGCTTGGCTGTGTTTCATCTTTCTTTCACTAAAAAACTCACTCTTGAACAGGCTTCAGCTGGGTGGTCAGCGATGACCAAGCCTTTCTTCGGTCTTTAGGAATTAGAAGTAATCTCTCGCTGATGTGCTCTTTTGCAGTTTATCTGGAGCCTTTGAAATGCAAATCACTCCAACCTACAGCCAGGGAAACTGGATTCTATAGGGCCTCCAACTGACCTCCACAGCCTGCTGCAAGCTCGGAGCAGGCGGGAGCCTGTGGCCTGCTTCCGAAGATCAAAGGACCATTGTTCACCTAGAGTCACCACCAGAAAACCCAGATTAGTGAGTCCTTCCACCACCATCGGTCTTAATATCAAACCTCTACTAACACGGACAGGACGCAGAGGCTTTGGCCACTGGGCTTCAAGCTGCTCAAGGAGAGAAGCTACTGCGACATCTCAACAGAGGGATAGGTATCAGGTAAAGTTGCTTCTGTGATCTCTCTTGGTCTAGAGCAAATCAAAGGGGTCTAGAGCAGGGGCTCTGGAGTCAGCTGGCCTGGACTTACATGAAGGAGCTGCCAATGCAGGCGTTTGGAATAAACTGAATGAATCTCTACAGCTATGTCTAGGTGACGTATGATCCAGCTGTTTCAGTGGTACATTTGCGGTCCCTACCTTGCTTCTCCTGGAACGAGTCCTGACTGGTCCATGGAGGTCAGCAAGCCCTGGCGAGCGGGGAGTGGATTCTGATCTGCCCAATCACCACTGGTTTCCACAGTCTGCTGTTTGATTGCCTGGACCCGTGCCTTCTCTTTTGAGTGAATGCCCCGTGGACACACACGTTATCTCCACTCCCTCCTGGAATCCCACTAAAATGATAGTAAAGGAATGCAAAAGGCATGAGCCACAAGGACAAAGGGGAGAGGGGAGGAGACGGCAGCAAACAGAGTTAGCCACAAAATTCAGAAGCTGGAAAACAGATGGATTTGTGGTAACTAACTTGGCAGAGAGAAGAATCATCTAACTTTCTTCAGTAGGTTGAGTAAACTAGAGAGGAGACAGTAGCAAACAAGAGCTGTCGACGGAGTTCTAAAAGCATAAAAACAGATGGATTAATGGCATCTGACTGAAAAGGGAGAGGAGAAGGGAATCTAACTTTTTTCAGTAGACTGACTAGAAATAAGCGGATATGAGCCCTAGAACTATGGAAAAGCCCCATCTGGGGAGCCCCAGATTTCTCTGGAGGTGAGGATTCAGAATAGGGCTAAAAACTGGAGAATTAGCTAAAAGTCTTCATAAGGAGCAGTTAAACCTCCAGATGCCCTCCCATACCCCATGCACCCACTTTGGTAGAATGTGGAAAGTTTACTCCCTAAACTAATTAAATTACAGAGGATATCATCTCAGAGACACTAGGCACAGCTGAGGACAGGATGATGTTTGGTCTTGAAAGCAAGAGGACAAAGTAAAAGTAAGCACAAATGCAGAGTGGCACCATCCCTGCTCCTGGCTCCTTTCTCTGCCTACCCTCCAAATGGTGACACTCAGCTTAACAATCACCCCAGACACATTTTGGCAAGAAAATGGAGACATTCTCACTGCAGAAATTGATTGTCCAAAACAAGAAAAAAAAAATCTGTGAATACTGACATTTGAAAGTTCACCCAGAGAGCCAGTCAGGTCCCCACCTGATCATATTATAACAAAGTCCACCAGTCAGCAACCTCCACACACGCACACAAAGCTATTAAGGGCCTTGTTTTAAAATATGGTTATACAGCCAAAGGGCACCCAATTTTTAAGAAAAGCCTCTAGTATGGGCCTTCCCTGGTGGCGCAGTGGCTAAGAGTCCGCCTGCTGATGCAGGGGACACAGGTTCGTGCCCCAGTCCGGGAAGATCCCACATGCCGCGGAGCGGCTAGGCCTGTGAGTCATGGCCGCTGAGCCTGCGCGTCCGGAGCCTGTGCTCCGCAACGGGAGAGGCCACAGCAGTGAGAGGCCCGCGTACCACAAAAAAAAAAAAAAAAAGCCTCTAGTATGATGGAAATGTCAAAACAATTTCTAAAAGGGAACCCAAACCAGTCAGAAGACCCTTATCTCAATTTTAGAAAATCCAAAGTAAATTTTCAGAGAAACTACACAGGAAAATTTCCCAGAGCTAAGGGATATGTTTTTTGTTTTTGTTTTTTTTAATAGAAAGTATCCTCCAAGCATAAAAAAAAAAGTAATGAAATTTAATAATAGTAGGTATAAAAAGGATATCCTAAAAGTTTTTGGGAAAAAAACCAACCAGAAAACCAGAAAATAAAAACACATGAAAGCAGTGTCTTAAAAATTCTGAGGGAAAATATTTTCCAAATATAAAACATTATACTCATCCAAAATATCAATCAAATGTAAGTTGAGACTTAACAATTCAGACTTGAAAGATCTCAAAAACTTATCTCCCACAAATCCTTCCTTGGGAAATTACTGCAAAATATACTCCACCAAAATGAGAGAGTTAAGAAAGTAAAAGATGTGGAACATAGCAAAGATGGAGTCATGGGGACCAGATTTACCCTCCCGCCTGAAACAAGTAAAGAACTAGACAAAATATATGAAACAATGGCTCTCAAGACATTGGACACCAGGGAACAAAGGCCAGTAAGCTCTGAGGGATGGGAGATAAAGTGAGCCCTATAGTGCAGGGAAGGTCAATAAGACAGAACCCAGAGGTTTCCTTAAGGAGATGGAGTGGGATGTCTGGGGAAACCAGGGCAGCTGGCATCTATAGGATGGAATACTTGGGTAAAGAGAGCTACACAGAAAGAGAACCTCAGAGATCTGAAAAGGATTGATGCCTCAAGTATTCAACTGAGTACCTATCAGTTCACATGGGTGAGAAAAGTACCCACAGTCAGAGAAAGAACCATTAAAATGATTAGAGGAAACACTGCTGGGACTACTGCCTGTTCCCAACAGTCAAACTGCAAAATCTCATAATTCAAGAAGCATCAGCTAAATATGAAAAAGGGTTTTGTCTCAGATTTGGGGGGAAAATTAGCCTTAGACTAACCATTGCTTTGTTCCAGGCCACCAAAGATTAAAAACAAAACCCAAAAAGATTATTTCCATGTAATTTAACCTCAACCCAGAACAAAATTCAAGGATATTTTTAGGAATGGAAAACTATCCAGCACCTAACATAAATAAAATTCATGGATAAATATACAGACTATTATAATTATTATCATGGAAATTTCTTTAAATAATAAAACCAATTACAGTAAAAATATTAATAATGTGTTGTGAAGCTGATAACATATATAGAAGTAAAATGCATGAGAATAATATCACAAAGGCTTAGAGGGAAGACATAGACATATATTGTTCTAAGATTCTTATACATGGAGTAGTATATCACTTGGAGGTAGCCATAGAAAGTTAAAGATGTATACATAGACTATAAAGCAACTGCTAAAATAACACAACAAAGAATTATACCTAATGAACCAACAAAGGGATTAAAATGGAATCATAAAAAAATACCTCATGAATTCAGAAGAATGTGGAAAAGGGAGAAATGTAGAACAAAGAACACATGGCAGAAATAGAAAGTAAATAATAAGATGATAGATTTGAATCCAAACACATCATAACCACATTAAATATAAATGGTCTAAATACCTTGAGACGTTTAGACAATCTCCAAGATGGCCACCATTGAGACATACTTTCTGGTACTCATATCATCATAAGCCTTTCCTCCTGAATGGGCTGGGCTTAGTGACTTACTAAAGACAAGGTAAGGCTTATATCTTGGTGTATGATTGGAGACTAGTGTATAAAAGGCTGGCTGGCATTGCATTCTCTCTCTCTCTCTCTCTCTCTCTCTCTCCAGGAGCAGTTGCTATGAGGAAAGCCATGATGTGAGCAGTCCTGCGGTTGAGCCCACATGCTGACGAACTGTAGCCTCCTGCAATCAGCCTCCTGAGTGAGCTTGAAAGCGGAGTCTTTAGTCTCAATCTTCAGAGATGGAAGCCTTGACTGCTGCCTCCTGAGAGATGCTGAGCCAGAACTACTGCAGGATTTCTGACCCTCAGAAACTCGCGAGATAGAAAATGTTTGGTGCTTTAAACTGTTGAGTTTGGGGATAATTTGTTACACAGTGGTAGATAATTAATATAGATTTTAATTAAAAAACAGATTTTGTCAGGTTGGATAAAAAAGCAAGACCCACCAGTTCACACCCATTAGGATGGCTAATATTTTAAAAACAACAACAATAGCAAACAGAAAATAACAAGTGTTGGCAAAGATAGAGAGACATTGGAACTCTAGTGCATTGCTGGTGGGAATACAAAATGGTATAGCTGCTGTGAAAACAGTATAGTGCTTCCTCAAAAAGATAAAAGTAGAATTACTGTGTGATCCAGTAATCCCACTCCTAGGTATATACCTGAGAGAACTGAGAGCAGGGACTCAGATTCTTACACACCAATGTTCATAGCAGCATTATTCACAATAGCCAAAAGATGGAAACAACCCAAATATTCATTGATGGATGAATGGATTAACAAAATTCGGTATATACACACAGTGAAATATTATTCAGCCTTAAAAAGGAATGAAATTCTGATACATGCTGCAGCATGGATAAACCTTGAGGATATGCTAAATAAAATAAGTCAGACACAAAAGGACAAAAACTGTGTGATCCCACTTATATGAGTTACCTCAAGTACACAGATTCATACAAACAGAAAGTAGAATAGAGGTTACCGGGGGCTGGGGATGGGAGGTATTGTTTAAACAGGTACAGAATTTCTGTTTAGAATCATGAAAAATTCCGGAAATGGACAGCAGTGATGATTGCACAACATTGTAAATGTACTTGATGCCCTGAACTGTACACTTTAAAATGGCTAAAATGATAAGATAAGCAACAAGGATTTACTATATAGCACAGGAAACTATATTCAATATCTTATAATAAACTATAATGGAAAGGAATATAGATATATACATATATATGTAAAACTGAATCAGTTTGCTGTATACCTGAAACTAACACAATATTGTAAATCAACTAAACTTCAACAAAAAAAGAAAGAAAAGAAAGAAAGAAAGAAAAAACTACTTATATAATGGAAAAAAATGGCTAAAATGATAAATTTTATCCTATGTATATTTTGCCACAATTAAAAAAGTGGGAAAAAAAGCAAGACCAAATGATATGCTGTCTACAAGAAACCTACCCTAAATATATAGATACAAACAGGTTAAAAGCAAAAAGAGGGAAATAGATATGCTATGCTAATATAATCAAAAGGAAGCTAGAATGGCTATATTAATATCAGACTATGTCTATTTCAGGCAAAGAACATTACCAGGGATAAAGCAAATCAATGCATAAAAAAAACACCACAACATCTTAAACATCATATGCTTAATGACTGAGCTTTAAAATAAATGAAGCAAATATTAATGAAACTGCAAGGAGAAGCAGACAAAACCACAATTATAGTCTGAGATTTCAACAACCCTCTCTCAATAACTATAAAACAAGAAAACATAACACTAATAAGGATACAGAAGACTTGAAAAACACTATCAACCCACTTAACTTAATAGACATTTATAGAACACTGCCAACAGCAGAATATACATTCTTCTCAAGGACACACGAAACATTTACCAAGATAGACTATAGCTTAGGCCATAAGACAAGGAAGTCTTTATAAATTTAAAAAGATTCAAGTCTTACAAAGTATGTTCTTTGACCACAGTGAAATGAAGTTGGAAATCAATAGTAGAAAGAGATCTAGAAAGTCCAAAATATTTGGATCCTAAATAACACAAGTCTGAATAATCTGTGGTTCAAAGAAAAAGTCTCAAGGTAAGCCTAAAAATACTTTCCACTAAAAGGAAATGAACACACAACATATCATCCAAGATAGTACTTGGAAATCTACAGTGCTAAAAGATTATATTAGATAACAGAGGAAATGTCTCAAGGATATTACCTTAAGAAGCTAAAAAGAAAAGAGAAAATAAAGCAAAGAAAGTAGAAGAAAGGGAGATAAAAGAGTAAATAAATAAAAGAGAAAAATACATAAATAATAGGGAAAAATCAGTGAAATCAATTGCTGTCTCTTTGAGAAGATCAATTAAATTGATAAATTTCAAGTCAGACTGATCAGAAAAAAATAGATAAAACAGAAACAGCCAATTTCAGCAATGAGTGAGGTAGTGAGAGAATCATTTCGATTCTCTAGCTATGAGAGGGACAATAAATATTATGAACAACCCTAGACAATAAATTTGACAAATTGATGAATGGACAAATTCCTAGAAAGACAAACTACCAGAGTTTCCTCGAGAAGAAATAGATAACCTGAATAACCCTATGTCTTTTAAATAAATGACAAACTTTCCCACAAAGGAAATTCCAGGCCCAGATGGCTTTAATGATGAATTCTAATACACATTTAAGGAAGAAACTATTCTGATTCTATGCTGAAGAGGAAATAGTATTTCTCAACAGATTCTATGAGACTAGTATTATACTGATATCTAAACCAAAGGTGTTACAAGAAAACTAGACCCATATCCCTCATTAGCATAAATGCAACAATTGTTAGTAAAATTTTGGCAAATTGAATTCAACAATGTGTAAAAAAGAATAATATATCAAGACTCAGTGTAGTTTATCCCAGAAATGCAAAGTTGGTTTTACACTGGAAAATCAAGTAACATAATTTACCATATTAACAGACTAAATCCAAAATCAGACCAAAAAAGGGATATGATCATCTCTAATAAATGGCAAAAAAAAAAGCAATTGACAAAACCCAACGTCTATTCCTGAAAAGAACTCTCAGCAAACTAGCAATAGAGGGGAACTTCTTCAATCGGATAAGGGGCATCTACAAACTCCTAAAATTAACATCGTACAACGCCTGAATGTTTCCTTCCTAAGATCAGGTTCAAAGCAACGATGCAGTCTCTCACCATTTCTATGCAGCATTGCACTGGAGGTGGTAGCTACTTCATAAAGGCAAGAAAAAGAATTAAAGGGCATCTGGATTGAAAGGAAGAAGTAAAACTGTCTCCATTTATGGATGACATGAAAATTCTTTCTACATAGAAAATTCTTTTGAATACACAAAAAAGTTACTACAACTATTAAATGAGACTAGCAAAGTTGCAGGACACAAGATTAATATACAAAAATCAATTGTATTTCTATAGACTAGCAATAAAGAATCAGAAATTTAAATTTAAATTATAATTTACAGGGACTTCCCTGGAAGTCCAGTGGTTAAGACTCCATGCTCCCACTGCAAGGGGCACAGGTCTGATCCCTGGTTGGGGAACTAAGATTCCCCACAAGCCATGCAGCATGGCAAAAAAAATAAAATAAATAAATAAATATATATATATATGTGTGTGTGTGTGTGTGTGTGTGTGTGCATATATATATATAAAATTTACAGTAGCGTCAGAAATATTAACTACTTAGGGACAAATCTGACAAAAGGTGTACAAGACATTTAAACTGAAAATACAAAACATTGCTGAGAAAAATTAAAGACCTAAATGTGTGGAGAGATACATAGGTTCATGGATCCAACGACTCTATATTCCTAAGAGACCTCTTAAGACTCTCCACTAAATTTATCACTAAACCTCACTAAATCTCTCCAGACTCAACACACTTCCAATAAAAATCCCAGCAAGGTTTTTGTGTAAAAATTGACATGCAGATTCTAAAATTGGTATGTAAATGAAAAGGATCAAAACCCAGATCTACAAAAAGAAAGAGTATTATCAAAGAAGTAATAAGTGAAGGCAAAATAAAAATGTTATTTTTCTTATTATTAATTGATTTAGCAGATAACAGTTTATTCATAATAATAATAGCAACAATGTATTTGATTATGTTTGCTTATGTATATACATATGCTTATGCATGCTTATATATAAATGGGATGAGTGACAGCAATGATACAAGGACTGGAGAGAAGAATTAAGATTATTTGGCTATTATAAAATAATAACACTACCTATGAAGTAGTCTAGTGTTATTTGAAAGGAGACTTGGATTAGTTGTAAATGTGTATTGAAAATTCTAGGGCAATGACAAAAAAGTAAAAAGAAGTATAACAGGTATCCTATAAAAGGAGAGAAAATGCAATCATATAAAATGCTTGATTAAAACTACAAAAGACAGAAAAATAGTGGAAGACAAAAAAAAAAGAAACAAAGAAGATGGGTAACAAATAGAAAATAGTAGCAAATATGGCTCCAGCTGTATTATAGCTTATATATCCAAGACATTAATCCAACTATATCAATAATCACTTTGAACAGCAATGGTCTAAATGTACCAATTAAAGACAGAGATTGTCAGAGTGAATTAAAAAAAACAAAAAGACCCACTTATAGGTTGTCTACAAGAAATTAAAACCACAATGAGATACCAGTAAACATCCAATAGAATGTCTACCATTAAAAAGACTGATTCTACCAGGTATTGGCCAGAATGTAGAGCAATTAGAATTCTCATACACAGCTGATGGGAAGGTAATGTGGTACCAACATTTTAGAAAATAGTTTGGCAACAATAACAGCAACAAACACACCTCTCTTATGACCCAGTCATTCCTCTCCTAGCTATTTACCCAAGAGAAAAGAGAGCTCATGTCCATACAGTGATTTGTACATGAATGTTCACAGGAGTTTTATTTTTAATAACAGAAGAACAAAAACAACCCAAATGTCCTCGACAGGAGAATGGATGAGCAACCTGGGGACATCCATATAATGGAATACTACTCAGCAAAAAAAAAAAGAAAAAAGTAATGAACTATTGATACAGATAACAGCAGAGATAAATCTCAAAATAATTATGCTGAGCAAATGAAGCCAGATAAAAACAAGTACATACTAGATGAATCCAACTATATAAAATTCTAGAAAATGCCAACCACTCTGTAGTGACAGAAAGCAGGTCAGTGGTTGCCTGTGGATGGGGTAGGGACAGAAGAGAAGGATTACAAAGAGACACAAGGACATTTTAGAGGGTGATGGAGATGTGATATGTTCATTATCTTGATTGTGGTGATGGTTTCGTAAATGCATACGTATGAAAAAATGTATCAAATTGTACATTTTAACATGTGAAGTTTACTGTTTGTTAATTACACCTCATAAAGCTGTTAAAATTTTTTTTAAAAAAAGACATATAGGACTTAGGGATCCAACACAAGAGATAGGGGATGGGAATGACCATGAATTTGGTAAGAGAAGGCCTAGGACACAGTTGAACATGAAAGAACTATCAATCCAGATTGGAACAGGAAGAAGGAATGCTCCAGAAAGGATGTTTCCAAGGAACGAAAATGAAAGACATAGCTTACTTTGTGCGTTTGAAGGCATCAATTAAAATACTAAGGAAATACAGTTCTATTAGAGAGTTTGGAATGCGCTAGAGGTAGATACATAGAAAGCTAAGTAAACAAAATGAGGCAATTATGAATTCCAAAGAATGGGGAAAAGTCATACAAGACAGGAAATGTATTGACAGTACACAAAAATATCTGTGTCCCAAACATATTTACAGTGGCATAAATGTGGAAGTAAAGATTATTTCTTTAGCTAAATTCATATACTATATTGGGAAAAGTGGAGGGAGACGGGTAAGAATTGGTGTATAGCTGAGTGGTGGTGGAGAGAGTAGGAGGGCTAGAATCCCAACTCCCATACCAAGAAGTCAAGAGACAAAAAATCTAAAAGCATGAACAGAGAATGTAACTCAGTGAGATGATGAAGGTGCCTATCTAGCCTTATTGTGGTAAATCATTTGCAGTACATACGTGATCAAATCATCACATTGTACACCTTAAACTTACACAGTGTTATATGTGAACTATACCTCAGTAAAGCTGGAAAGAAAAGAAATAGTAATATAAGCATATTATGTAGACAGATGGGGGTAGATAACAGAGACCTAGCTGGGGAAAATAAAAATAATTGCCTCTAGGGAATGGGAATCGGGGTAGGGAAGGAGACTGAGGCAGTAGACTGCTGGTTGTTACCAAAACCCAACATTCTCTATCTTTTTAAACTATATATAAATATCTCTGTGACCAAATAAAATTCAAGAAAATGTATGGAAAGATTGCTGGGAGAACATCAATAACAGTGAACACAGTGGGTTTGACTCTTTGTGTCTGCCTGCTTATTTGTACTTGCCCAGAGTTTTTCCAAGTCTATTTATTACTGTCATAAAAGAAGAAAACAAATGAGTCAATAAATGCAAGTGAACAAAAAGCCCATCCTGTTTACAATGCTCAATAAGGTAAAGGAAAAGACTTTGAAAAGAAAGTAGAAACCGAGATGGAAAATCCCAGAATCAGAGCAGCTGGCAGTACTCCTGATTGGCAGTGCCCAGGAGCAGCCTTCCCAGGGAAATCACCATGGGATCATTCCAGGATGCAAGCCAGGCTTCCTGAGAGCCGGATGCTCACACACTGCACCACGCACACACACACCACCACCACCAGCACATACACACATACTACCACACATACACACCACCAACAACAACACATACACACGTACCACACACACACACACACACACACACACACACACACACACCACACGCACCATCAAAGGTTGATATAAGATTCCTGCCATCACTAACGGGCTGCCTTCCCGTACCTGCAACTTAACTTCAACAACATCTCCCATTTGGAACTTCAATGTCCAGACCTCTCTCCTTTAGAAGGGAGCTGAGAGGTTAGAGTGGGACGTGAGTGAGAAAGGAAGTAAGAAGCAGTTGACTGCTATTCTAAAGAGAACTTTCTAAAGAGAACTTCCTAAAGTTTCCAGGGGAAAAAGCTACAAAAGTGGGTCCTTTGCACAAATGATCTCACTGAATTCCAAAAAATAATTCATATCTCCTTTTGACAGGAAAGGAATCAAAAGCTGAGGGAGGTCAAAGAATCTTTCCAAGTTCACCAAAGTCAGAATTTGAATGCTGACGCCTCCATGCTTTCTTGCCCCATTTCTCCCTTCCATCCTTCCTTCATCATTTTTTTTTTCCTTCCAAAAATATTTATACAGCACCCAGGCATGACACTACACACGGGTCTGGGTCTTCATGGAACTTACACTCTAGTGGGAGATCTGGAATAAATAAATGAATGGAGCAATTTCAGATACTTGTTAGGGCTGTGACACAAATAAAACATGGTGAAGTAATAGTAACTGGGTGAGGGCAGGTGTGGGTGCATCAAAGTGGTCAGGGAAGGCCTCTGAGGAAGCAGTGTTTGGGCCGAGCCCTGAATAACAGGCTGTGGAAAGACCTAGGAGCAGAGCGTTTCAGGTTCAGAGAAAAGGAAGGGCAAAGACCATGAGATGAGAGTGAAAAAAAGTCATCAACTCCAAATACCACGGCAAACCCCACTAGCGGGGATCTGAACATTCCTTATTTATTTATTTATTAATAAGTTTATTTATTTATTTTTGGCTGCATTGGGTCTTTGCTGCTGTGCGCGGGCTTTCTCTAGTTGCAGCGAGCAGGGGCTACTCTTCGTTGCAGTGTGTGGGTTTCTCTTGTTGCAGAGCACAGGCTCTAGGCACGCAGGCTTCAGTAGTTGCAGCACATGGGCTCAGTAGTTGTGGCTCACGGGCTCTAGAGCACAGGCAGTAGTTGTGGCACACAGGCTTAGTTGCTCCGCAGCATGTGGGATCTTCCCGGACCAGGGCTCGAACCCGTGTCCCCTGCATTTCGCAGGCGGATTCTTAACCACTGTGCCACCAGGGAAGTCCCTATTTATTTTTTTTAACATCTTTATTGGAGTATAATTGCTTTACAATGGTGTGTTAGTTTCTGCTGTATAACAAAGTGAATCAGCTATACATATACATATATCCCCATATCTCCTCCCTCTTGCGTCTCTCTCCCACCCTCCCTATCCCATCTCTCTAGGTGGTCACAAAGCACCGAGCTGATCTCCCTGTGCTACGCGGCTGCTTCCCACTGGCTATCTATTTTACATTTGGTAGTGTATATATAAGTCCATGCCACTCTCACTTCGTCCCAGCTTACCCTTCCCCCTCCCCGTGTCCTCAAGTCCATCTTCTACGTCTGCATCTTTATTCCTGCCCTGCCCCTAGTGAACACTCCTTATTGATATGCCCTGTCTGGTGTGGGCTTTCCTGGGAAGCTGACTCTGAAAGTGAGATTGAAGTCCAGGAAGATGATTGGGGAAGGCTCTTGAGAACTACTCGTGTGGAACGTGAAAGCAGAGGGACTGGGCAGAGGGACTGGGCAGAGGGAGGAATTAAACTGTGTTGCAGCCTCAAGGCACTCTGCACAGTCTGACCTTGGCGTAGCGGAGCGCTAGGGTTGAGAATTCAACCATCTCTGGAGCTCTACCACTCTGCTAATTAAGTTCCAGAACTAATACTCAGCCTCTTCTGCCTGCAGGTTGCAGCTTGTCTCTTCATATGCCACCAGAAAGGTTCTCTGGCTTTCATACTTGACCTTATTGATCAATCACCCTTAGCTTTCCAATGTCCTTGTCAAATGCATCAGTAGTTCTCAGTAACAGCCACCCTACTGCATTGTTCTACCCTCCTGCCAGCCTCTCAAATATCTGAGATACATTCCCCCCGCCCAGTGCATTCCTCTCCATGGATATTCCATCCAAGTTCATAATGGAACTCTTAACAAAGTCCACAGCATGCCTGAGACAATCAGGGCTCCACTGCAAGTGATGGAGTCCTCATGGCCAACTGGCCGGTGAGTGATCAAACTCCAAAATCCCAAGGAGAATCGGCTCCCTCAAACCATTCCTGGTACCAGCATCTCTGAGCAGGAGACTTGTGTGCAGTAAGTATGTTGGTGGCTGTTCTCTCAATCAACCCCTGTGGGGCCGTGAGGGAAATACAGTGAACAAGAAGGAGTTGAACTCCAGTGTCTTGGCCACAAAGCTCAGCCAATCTCACAGGGAGATCTGGAGCTGGGGTGACTCTTCAGAGTTGTCCCAGATTGAAGCAGGGGGCTGGCCGCTTGTACCTTCCCATCAGCCAATCTGACTGAGCTGCCTCATGGGAGGGGGCCATAACTTTGTGAGTGGCAATGGCCTTCAGCCAAGGGTAGCGTCCAGGAGGGACTCAGCTGGGAGCCATCAGTAGAGACAACACTGCCGGTAGCTGGGGGGATGAGGGCTTGGGTTCTGGGGAGTATGTGGGGACAGCCACACCAGCCCAGTTTGGACACATCTAATGCAAAGAACAATTAGCTTCCTTTCCTGAGGCCTCCGTGGAATCAGCATCTAGAGGCTGAGAGTCTGAGGCCCCTTACAAGTAGCAAAAGAATTTGGACAGGATGCATTTAATCTTGAGCTAATGGTACAATGCTCCGCCAAGATAAACTTCTCAACCTCAACATATTTTATTTTGAAAAAAATGTTATTGTCAGGTACAAGGGAAATTCCTCCTCACTTAGGCTGCCGGGCCAGATGACATAATCCCTGGCTGGGGCCACTTGTGTGGTGTGTTATCTTTTTCATCTGAGCAGATCTCTTCCCGACAGACCCACCTCCCCAAAAGCTGGCCATGGTTCCTAAGTAATTCTAGCCTCTGACAGCTGCAGGAAAGAAAGAAATGTGACTTGCAAACAGACATTTTTTGGATGTCACGTTTCTAAACACCAGATACGTTGGATTTCTCCCCACCCCCTGGCTCTGGGTGGAGTTCAGATGGGAATTGAAGGGAGTATTTGGGAGTCTCTTTTTCATTCCTTACATTTTTATTGAGTGTCTACTGTGTGGCCAGTGGGGTGGTAGCTATGAACGGTAATGACCGTCTTTCACTGCCTATTAGGGGCCAGGCACTGTGCAGACATTATACACTTGTTATGTCTGCAGGGGATAGAAGGATGCTCAGGTCATCCCGGTTGTCTAGACAGAGAGATGGAGGCTCAACTAGATTAAGCCACTTTCCCAAGTCAGAGGTGGAACCAAGCCAGAGATATGGGCCTTCAATTTTCACGTTCAAGGGCTTTCCATCTATCATGGAGTCTAGGAAAGCAAAGAAACTTGACACACGCATGTGGAAGAAATGACTGAGTCACTAGGAGAACAACAGGGTGGAGTGGAGTCAGCCGTTCTACAGTGTGACACCCAGATCAGCTTCTCAGGCAGGTCCTGGCACTCTCCGAGAACTCTAGAACTCTCTAGAGCTGCCACAGCAGTCCAGACGCAGGCAGGACCTCTACAGGCAGGACAGGCAGTTCAAGCCCAGAAAGGGGCTGCCTCTTGGCGCTGAGCCTTCTGTTCTCCGCTCCAGGGAAGCTGTGTGCGGCTGGCGCGGTTTCCCATTCTCTCAGAAGCAGCCCTGAGTTCCTCCAGCTCTGCCTCAGGGGATTTCCTATAGGGCTGGAAGGAAGCCAAGGATAGGATAGGATGGGGGCAGAAGGGAGGGTCCTAGAGCCACCTGCATCACAGGACCTCAAAACATACAAAGAAGTGCAGGGAATAAACACCATCTTTATTTTGGGCATAGTTTGATGTCAGATCCTGGATGTATTCGCTTAGTCTTCAAAGATTTTCAGAGGCATTTTTCCTCCCAGTGAAGTTGGCAGGGCTGGGATCACCAGTCCCATCTTAGATAAAACAAGTGAGACTCAGAAAAGCTACCTGACTTGCCCAGGATCACCCTCAAGCACCAAAGTGAAGATTTCCTTCAACTTCATTGCTCTTTTTGTCCCCCATCCCCATGGCGTCATCGGAGCCAGAAATCTGGGAGGGGGCAGTGTATTCTTGTAGGAAGAAGATAAGCTTTGGAGTCAGAAGGTCTGAGTTTAAATCCTGGGCCACTAGCTGGGTGATCTTGGGGGGAGTTACTTAGCTCCTCCTGGCCTCGGTTTTCCCATCTGTAAAATGGAGCGAGTAATCCTTGCATCAGAGAGATTGTTCTGAGGATTAAAGTCTATCACAGCTCTAAAGAAGCTGGCCCTTGCTGTTGAAATAAATCTTACACCTCTTTTCCCCTTCTCAAAGATGTACAATTATTCCTACACGGATGTGTGATTATTATTATACATTTATATTTACCTGTCTTATTCAAAGAGTAATTTGAGGCAGCTATTGCAAAGGTAAGCCCAAAGCAGAAGGATTTTTTCCCCTTTAATCTTGATCTCCAAGTGTCAGCGGAGGTGGGTATGTCATCCCGAAGATGCAGGAAATAGAAGTACAAGGCGTTCCTTTAACAGGCACCACCGTTCCAGGCTGAGGATAAAGCTGTGCCTGGCCTACAGCAGCCCTGCTTTTCTCTCCAGGACCCTTTCTCACTCTTTCCCTCCTTTTCCCTCCAAATTTGTCTTGACTGTGCAGTCCTATCTCTGAGCATTTTCAATGCTCTTCCCTCTGCCAGGACCGCTCTCCATCTGGCTGACTCACCTGGAATGTTACTTCATTCATTCACTCATTCATTCAATGCTGACTGAGTGCTCACTACACCCTAAACAGTGTGCTGTGACATTCCAGTGGGGAGACAGTGAAGAAACAAGCCCATGTATACAGAATTGCTGTTACTGAAAACTGCTAAGAAGAACAGGAGAGAGCAGGGCAAAGAATCGAGAGCGGCCGTGGGCTGTTTCGGATACGATGCTACAGGATTACATGCCTCCCTCAGAGCAGAGTCCGGACAGAAGTGTGAGATGGGAGTGCGGGGCATCAGGTTGGGAGGAACTCAAGTGCAAAACTCTAGTGGGAGTAAACTTGGCATGTGTGCAGAGAGAAGGGAATAGGGGTCCAGGTGCCCCCACCCCTTGCTGGGCCTGGAATCTGGGTTGCCAGTGAGGGGGTGAACTTGATTGCCTTTATGAACTTCTTCAGGCTCTGACCTTCTAGGAATCAAAGATCCCTGAGCCCGTGGCCAGCTGGACAGAGAGGGGAGGTGTGAGGACACAGATGCTGCAGTCAGCCCAGAGGAGCCTGTGCCCCGCTCCCCAGTGCAGGCCACCTGTGCAGAACTAGATGGACACGCTGTGGGACTCTGGGTGGGATCAGGCGAACCCATCACTGCCAGCCTGGCTCAGAGACGGAAGGAAGGACAGCTAGTCCACTCTGAGGGAGACCCCGGGGACCATCGGTCGCGCTGATCTGCACACCCACGGCACAGTTCCTTCTGTCTGAGTTTCCTAGGCTGCCGTCACAAAGCACCACAAAGCAGGTGGCTTTAAACAACAGCAATGGATAGGTTCGCTGTTCTGGAGTCTAAAGTCTGAAATCACGCTGCTGGCAGGGCTCCCCGTGAAAGCGGTAGGGGAGAAGGCTTCTTGCCTCTTCTAGCTTCTGGTGCTTTTCTGGCAACTTCGGGGATCCCTTGGCTTGCAGCCACGTAATTCCAACCTTTGCCTTTGACGTCACATGACATTCTCATGTGACTCTGTCTTCACGTGGCTGTCTTCTTAGAAGGGCACCAGTCCTATTGGATTGGGGCCCAGCTACTCCAGCATAACCTCGTCTTAACTCGTGACATCTGCAACGACCCCAACTCTAAATAAGGTCGCACTCTGGGGGTTAGAACTTCAACATACCCTTTTTTTGGGGGGAGGGGGCAAATTCAGCCTATAACACCTTCCATGCCACCCTAACAAAGGGCCTTTCAGCCTCTGATGGTCACTCCCACTGACGGAGGTGCACGGCCCTCAACGCAGTAAGCTCTCTTGCTGGAAATTTCCCTCTCCTCCCTCTCTCCCAAAAATATTTATCAAGGGATTCCTACAGTCCAGGAGCATTGCCAAGTCCTGAGTGCCCAGCAGTAAACAAAACAGATGGTGGGAAGGCTGACATGACATCATCTTTGCCCATGGGTCCCAGGTTCCCCCTGGGGCCACAAACAACACCCTGGCCCACCCCGAAGGTGGCCCTTCAGAGAGCTGAGGACTGCGGTGGGTTCCCCCAAGTCTCCCTCAGATTGAACACCTGTGGTTTCTTTACTTATTCCTCGAATAGAGTGAATATAGATTTTATGGACCAAACTAGTATGGTTCTGGGGGTGAGAGTGGGTGCCAGTAATAATGACACAGAGATGACGGGCTTAACCAGGCGTGTCCCAGGCCGACTGCTCTGGACAGTCACCGCACGGAGCACAGGTTTCCAGATCCTTCCTCACCCCGGCTACTCTCTTCTGGACGTTTTGTAGTCTGTCTCCTTTTAAATCATTGCTCCCAGAATGAACTCTCATGAGTGTCTGGCATAGTGGAAAAAGCCAAATAGGCAAGGAGATCATTATAATAAACGTGCCAAAGTGCTTAATAGAGACGAGAGGGAGGTATTACGGCAACCCCAAGGAAGAAACAATGAACTCTTTCTGAGAAAGTTGGGGATGGCTGCAGAGAGGAGCCGATATCTGCAGTGGATCTTCCAGGGAGTAGAAATTGCCCATCAGGAAAGTGAAGGGCATCTTGGGAAAGGGCATCTTTGGCATGCCGTGAGGGAGGAGCGAGCGGGGTTCCCAGCTCACCTGCTGCTGATGGAGACTCATGCTATTTTCCCCCTAGAGCCTGTGAGGTCTCATCTCATGCTAGCTTTACTTTGGGTTAAATTATGGGATATTATGGGAAGGACACACTTGTCCTAGATGCCTGTGGTTCTATCTGAACCTACTTCTGACCAGCCCTACTTCTGATCTTCAGATTTGTTCTAAGGATGAACCACCAAAATACAGGCAGAATTTGGCAAATGAGGCATTAAGCAGCTTAATCCAGGATCCTTCGCACTTCCAGGCCCCAGTGGGAGTGAGTCGTTTACAAGCACTTGCTGAGACGAGCTTCACTGATGGGTCCGTGCTGGTCTCTGGGGAGGCGAAGATCACTCAGGGTCACTGCTCTCAAAGAGGTGTAGCTACTGAGTGAGACACACACGTGCAAAGAACTTCAAGTCGTGCCAAAGCACCTAAGGACTGTCACACCATTTTATAAGTTTGCCATATGTTTTGGGAACACAGGGACTAGTTCCCACTGGAGGAATAAAACTGACTTTCACTGCAGAACTTCCAGGGCTTTGATGGCCAAGCGAAGCATCAGAGCTAGAGAAAGAGTGGGTGAAAGGTGTGGAAGCATGAGAAATGCCTGGAGTGGGAATAGCCTCTGGGGCTGGCCTGTGGGGGGCAGGGCAGGTCAGGGAGGCGACCTCAGGATGCCCCAGCAAGGCATTGCTGGCATAGCAGGTCACCATCATGCCTGGCCAACCACCTGCATCCCTGCGTTCCCTCTGCAAGGTCTGAATGCCGGTGGGAGGCTGCCTGCGGGGAGGCGAGGGCAGGAAGGAGCGAAGTGGATGACTCGGCCCCTCAGCCAAACACACGTTACTGCCTCTGGCTCCGCGGGTCAGCTGGCTGCACCCTCTGCTCCCCTCCCCCTTGGGCGCGGGCCCTTCATCAGCTGTGTGCAATCGTCCTCTGAGGTGGGTGGTGGTGGTTCTCTAGGGTGATGACTCGTCACAGAGCTGGACTCTATCCAGACCCAAACACTGTCCACAACCCCGGCCCGTAAGGCACCAGCACATCCTCACCAGCCCTTTAAAAGTTCGGTCAGACTCATCTTGGACAGACGCTGGGACTGGGGTTGTGGGCCCTGGCAGAGGCTGGGAGAGAAGTTCAAGCCCCCAGATGGTCCCCGGTTCTGTGCCCTCCCGTCTGAGCTGAGAGAGAAATTCTGCGGGGATGCCTGGAGCTCAAGTATCACATCTGTCCCGACTCGCTTGGGTAGAGGAGACCTCCCTCTTCTCAGAGCGCTTGGTCCCCTGCAGGACCATCTCCCGGCACAGCATCCCAGCTGGTGGCCTCTGTATCTTCATCGCCTCCGGACTGTGGACAACCCAAGGGCAGGCAGTGCGGCTTCCTCATTCCCAGATGCTCATGGTACCCAGTAGGTGGTCTGCGAATGAGGAGGAAAAGAGGAAGACAGTGGATGAAGGAAGGTCCGTGGAAATACCATCATGGGCTCCTGGAGATAAGACAGGGATGAGGAAAAGGGGAATGGGGCTGCATTCTGGGTTTGCTTTTCTTCTTGGAGGCCTCAAGCATTACAAATACTGCAAAATTAAACTTTGTGACTGTGTGGTTAGAAATGTAAATCCAGGCACGATTCTTTATTAGTTAGTCATTGTGATAATATTCACTTTTTTCTTCTGGTTTTAAAAGAACTTTAACTTAAGCCTTTTTTGGGGCCCCAAGGCACTGCATTTACTGTGCACTAACCAATAAGCTGGACATGGGCTGTGAACAGGGTAGTCAAATAGTAATGAATGGTTCCATTCAGGCACCAGCCAAGCCAAACCAGAGCAAGGGGCTTCCTTGGTGGCACAGTGGTTAAGAATTTGCCTGCTAATACAGGGAACACGGGTTCAAGCCCTGGTCCGGGAAGATCCCACATGCCACAGAGCAACTAAGCCCGTGTGCCACAGCTACTGAGCCTGCGCTCCAGAGCCCATGAGCCACAACTAGTGAGCCCACGTGCCACAGCTACTGAAGCCCGCGTGCCTAGAGCCCGTGCTCCGCAACAAGAGAAGCCACCGTGATGAGAAGCCCACGCACATCAACGAAGAGTAGCCCCTGCTCTCTGCAACTAGAGAAAACCTGCACGCAGCAGCAAAGACCTAACGCAGCCAAAAAAATAAATGAAAACAAACAAAGAAAAAAAAACCAGAGCAAGTTCCTGAAGGCCCCTCACTGTGCCAGACCTTACCTCTTGGTTTGCTGGATCTTGGGAAGGGTCACAGGCTCTGGAGGGAGGGGCTGAAGTGGTGAACAGAGGGGCATTTGGGGAGTGTGGCACTGTGACTCTTTACCAACTGGAATCGAAGGGTTTCAATCTTTGAAAAATGGGCATGGACATTCTGGTGCCTTCTATAAGCCCTGGATGGAGGTAGAAATAACAAAATATGGTCACTGTAAAGGAGCAAGATGACTCAAAAGGAGGAGGAGAGCCTGAATGCCAGGTTTCTGATCTGGGTAAAAGGTGGTACCATCACTGAAAGGGAATTTGGCAGGAGGTATAGCTTGAAAGGAAAGACACTGAGTTCAGTTTGGGACACGATAAATGTGAGGGATTTCTGGGAAGTGATGTCTGTAAGCATTGAATAGATGGGTATAGTTTTTTAGGAAATAAGGTGAGGATGCAAAAGGCAATCTGGAAGTTTCAATAGGCACATAGTAGGACCTCAATCAATCTGTCCAGGGCTGAATAAGAGCTCCAGACACAAAGACTTCAGCCCCAGGCTCATGGACTGATTGGAAGGACCCCACGCAGACTAACTTCAAGGGGAAAACACAGAACATCCTTTGTCTGATTGTGATCGAGGCAGACAACTGGAGGGCATGTTTCAGCTCCAAGTACCCAAGGTGTGGGATCTGTGAGGGCTTTACTGCTGTCAGAAGGCAGAATGAGGGGCCGGCAAGAGCATGTCTTATTGTCTTGTACCTTGAAGATCTGGGAGGCATAAGGAAAAGAAACTGCATTTGCCAAACCCTGAAGAAATACTCATTTTCTTTTCACATCTGTTTCCTTAGGAGTCTTTTTTTCCCACTGTGTTGATAGATATTATATAATCGCATTGTTTAAATATTTGAGATGTGATTCCACCACCATTCAGTTTTCATCGCTGCTTCTGTTAACATCGTCAGACATTCTCAAGCAAAATTAATTAGGACCAAACAATGGATTGATGGTCTTTAAAATTCAAACCTTCAGAAACTAACCAGTTTCCTAACCCAACACCGTAAATGCACAGTGAATTTAGACCCTAGAACTTATCACTTCAAGGATGTTTTCCCCTAAGGCCACATGTTAGTCTTACCAACAATAAATAAAAATGCAAAATATACAATGAGAATCACAAAATTTATTTTTATACAAAAATACCTTCTGTAGCAAGTTTGATGCTTCACTCACCTCTCTTTGAATCCTGTGGCAGTCTACTCAGTACCTACTAAGAGAGCCCCATCCACCGTTGGCTGGTTCTAGTCTCTACCAAATTCTTTCTCCTACTGTTAAGACTGGGAACTCTATTCTCAGACAGTGCCTCCTGTCACTTGTAAAGTTCACTTGCTGGAGCAACACAGAAAAACTCCGTTTCCAATCCGAAGATTCCTTTGAGAGTTGAGTCCTCGTGAATGGGGAAACAAGCAGACTCACTAGATACCATCCTCTGCTCCCCAGTGATATATTAGGGTGAGGCTCTCGGGAGTCTGTGGTTGACTTCGTGTCCCATATGGTGGTGTCATAAGTCTACAGACTTACAGGATTTGAGAAATCTTTTTTTTTTTTAATACCATGCATTTAAAAAAAAGATTTTATTTATTTATTTTATTTTATTTATTTTTGGCTGTGTTGGGTCTTCATTGCGGTGTGCAGGCTTCTCATTGTGGTGGCTTCTCTTTGTTGCAGAGCACGGGCTTCAGGAGTTGTGGCACATGGGCTCAGTAGTTGTGGCTCAGGGGCTCTACAGTGCAGGCTCAGTAGTTGTGGTGCACAGGCTTAGTTGCTCTGGAGCATGTGGGATCTTCCCAGACCAGAGCTCGAACCCACGTCCCCTGCATTGGCAGGCAGATTCTTAACCACTGTGCCACCAGGGAAGCCCTGAGAAATCTTTGAGAAGGAGTTCTGAACGGATTCGTAAGCTGCTGTGGCTTCACTTAGATGTCATTCACATAAAGGAGAGTGCACCCTAAGATCTACCTAGGCCATTGCCATCTGGGGGGAGATGGGGGTCAGCGTTTGAAGGAGAGAGATAATATGCTATATTGACTATGTTAAAATCAGATTGTATATACAAGTATATATTGATAAGAAATTTTAAAATTCTGTTTATGAGGTTTAATGCAATCTTGAAGATCGCATCAGGGAACCTGAAGAGAGGTACCTTTATAAACAAATGTGCACTTTGGTCATACTGAGTCAGATTGTGCTGGGTTAGAATTCCAGCTCTGCCACTAATTTACAGTGTGACCTTAGGCCTTAGCTTCCTAAGATGGAAAATGGGTATGAAAACAATTCACCTTGCAAGTCGAGAGTGAGGGTTAAGTGCCTGGCATTCAGCCTGGGATACAGCAGGTGCTTGATACAGGCAGTGATTAGGGCTGTAGATTCCAGTTTTACACATGAGAGAGAATGTGCATGTAACTTATTTACAAAATTAAAGAGTAAAAACAGATATAATGATCTATTAAAATATATTTCAAAGCCATGTGTTTAAAGTGTCTGCTGATGTTTAAAATTTTGTTAATTTAAAAGGTAATATTAAATTTAAAAAATTTTTCATTTTTAAAAAAAAGTTTAAGTAAATAGGGCTTCCCTGGTGGTGCAGTGGTTGAGAGTCCACCTGCCAATGCAGGGGACACGGGTTCGTGCCCCGGTCCGGGAAGATCCCACATGCCGCGGAGCGGCTGGGCCCGTGAGCCATGGCCGCTGAGCCTGTGCGTCCGGAGCCTGTGCTCCGCAATGGGAGAGGCCACAACAGTGAGAGGCCCGCATACTGCAAAAAAAAAAAAAAAGTTTAAGTAAACAATAAACAATCATAGTTTCAAAAAATTCAAACAATAGAAAAATAAATAAAAATTTCCTCATCATCCCTCCCCTCCATCCTTAATCCCAGCCCCCAACAATTCCACTAAACAGTTTGGTGTACAACTTTCAGACGTGCATAAAGAAGCACATATGGTGTTTTCCCTTCAGAATGAGCTTATGCTATACGTTGTTCTACAGCTTCACTTTTTCATCTAACACTATAGCTATATGTGATTCTGATGGGTTTTAAAAGAAGCTATATATTATTCTTAGCCGTATATTATTCTGATGGGGGTTTTTTGTTTGTTTTTTGTTTTTTGTTTTGCGGTACGCGGGCCTCTCACTCTTGTGGCCTCTCCCGTTGCGGAGCACAGGCTCCGGACACGCAGGCTCAGCGGCCATGGCTCACGGGCCCAGCCGCTCCGCGGCATGTGGGATCTTCCCGGACCGGGGCACGAACCCGTGTCCCCTGCATCGGCAGGTGGACTCTCAACCACTGCGCCACCAAGGAAGCCCCCTGATGGGTTTTTAAAGAAGGGTTTTAGCAGAAATAATGCCAGTGAAATGTGATGTTTTGAGTACACGATTCTAAAGAGTTGGATGAAAACAGAAAAACTCAGGTTAACACCTGATTATTTCATCTCTAAAATATGGCAGAAATCCAGACAACAGGTGGGGAAATAATCCAGATAAGACAATTTGGGAATTCATGAATGAGTAGGGATTAGTTTTGTAATACTGACAATCACCCCTACAGTTACATGGCACTTTGTCATTTATGTCACAGTTGACTCTGACAGCAATCCTGCAAGGACAGAGGAACCAATTATCCCATTTTAAGCCCGAGAAGACTGAGGTTCAAAGAGGTGTCCATGCATCTGGGAGGCCAGGTGTTGGGAGCGAGGTGGAGGAAAGGGGGTGTGTCGGGCTGCTTAACAAACCTGCTTTTCCCTGAGCTGACTCATTAAGGTCCTCAGCCAGCAGATGGACCTAAAAAGGAGCAGAGTGACCCCTTGGCATCTGACTTGATGAATTGAGCAGAACTGAGGCTACTTCCTCAGTTTCGGAGGAATGCTCTTTTGGGACCTCTGGCTTAAGCGCTGGGGTCCTCTTCATCTAAACATAGTTGTAAATGATTCACAGTGTTTGGTGAGCGCCTCCGAAGTGCTTGCCCCATGTTAGAAATCAAATGCAGAACAGTGGAACCTACACTGGGTGGGCATCGGGCTTTGTCCCAACCTGGGCATGTCCACCTCTCTCGGGATCCTGTTGCCCCAGCTGCCTGAAGAGTGGCTTGGGCTAGGGGAGCTCTTCTTGGCTTGGAACTGGGGTCCCCAGGGTCTCCGTGAGGATGGAGAAGGGGGAGGAGACCTCACTCGTTCACAGAGTGAAAATCTCCCGTATTCATCCTCATGGTTTCAAAGGTGAACCTTTAATAAAGGAATTATCTAAGGTTGAGGGTTTGGGTTTTAATGGAGCAGAATGAGGACGAAAAGGACCAGAGACCCCATCTGACACTGGATGATGATGCTTAGAAAGTTTGCCCAGCTCTGCAGCCCTGTCTTCTCCGTGGAAGTTAGGTGGGAGCCTGTTGGTAGGAAACAGGCATCCTTGGCCTCTCTGACAGCATCCATGGGGCCCCTGAAAGTCTGGCTTTCCTTGGCTCCGACTAGCAATGATGGGACTGGAAGACCCAGGTTCTCTCTGGGTCGCTCTTGACTGGTAATATTGTGGGTGGAGGTTCTTTAGTGAGCCAGAGGAGGGGGGGGGGTGGACCAGCAAAGCCTCTTCTTCCTTCTCCCCAGCCTTCCCAAAACCTTGGCCTGTGAGAAATGAGTATCAGATAGAGAGAAAGACAATCTTCCTTGGGAGCCTAAGCAGATTCTGCAGAAAAGATGACACCTGCCCAGGCTCCCACCTTCAGGAGGCACTGGGAACCTTGCTTAGCTAATCTGTCTCTGCAGGAGTCCCAGCCCCTGGACCTGCAGGGCGAGCCTTTTGGAGGATCTTGGAGCCAGTGGCTTCTCTCAGCCCTCCACTCTCGAGAACTGACCATCTCACACTCACATCTGAACATTTCATTCCTTCCTTGTGAAACGAAATGCACCACACCCTCAAACCCCTCGTAGGAGAATGGAGATAACTGTAGATTTCAACAGCAGCAAGAGATGAAAGCCAGAAACTTCTGCTGGTTTCCTAAGAAAGTGGTGGGGTTTCTTATTTGTGGGCTTTGATTTATCTAAGTGCTCGACTTTCAATGTGGGTTTGAAAATCCTAAAGATGCCCAGAGGTTCCTTTAGAGGGAGCCAAAAGGGGGCGGAGAAAGTGGGGCTCAGGGTTCCTTATTTCCATATCAACCAGAGCCATTCCACTTCTGTCTCATGTTTTTTAAAAAATGTGGGCTTAGTGTCGAAGTTATTTAATTATTAATTAATTTATTTATTTATTTTGGCTGCGTTTGGTCCTCATTGCTGCACGCGGGCTTTCTCTAGTTGTGGTGAGCAGGGGACACTCTTCGTTGCGGTCCGCGGGCTTCTCATTGCGGTGGCTTCTCTTATTGTGGAGCATGGGCTCTAGGCTCGTGGGTTTCAGTAGTTGCAGCACGTGGGCTCAGTAGTTGCGGCTCACGGGCTTAGTTGCTCCATAGTTAGGCACGGCATGTGGGATCTTCCCGGACCAGGGATCGAACCCGTGTCCCCTGCGTTGGCATGCGGATTCTTAACCACTGCGCCACCAGGGGAGTCTCTAATGATTGTTTTTTAAATAAAGAGTTTTGGGACTGGCGGTCTAGTGGTTAACACTTGGAGCTTCCACTGCAGGGGGCTCAATCCTGCAGTGGAATTTTGATGCTAAAACCAAAATTGAAAACCACATGTCTGTCACCTCACTTTTCTATGGGGTGCTGGTCCTGATATTCTACATGTATATAGAGCTCAGTCTTGTTTTGGGAGAACAGAGAAATTCATTCACTCATTCCGCTAACATCTATTGAGCACTTCCTTTGTGCCAGGTACAACTATGCCCTGTGAAAAATAAAAAGGTCTAATAAATGCCCCCCTTGCCCTTGAGAAGGTTGTCCAGTGCTGAGCGGTACAGGTTACAGGCCATGGCAGGTGGTTCAGAGGAGCGGAAAGCATGAGGGCTGCGAGGCAGGCCTGGGTTTCCATCCTTGAGTGATCTGATTCTTAAGAGCTGTAGCCATGGACACAGCTGTCTTCAAAACATCTCTCTTTCTAGACTTACTTTTAGTATCTTCAGCTTATGAGCCTTCTTTGAGGAGCGGCCATGCTTTAGTTTCTTTTTCCTAAATCATTTTGTCCAACGGAGGGTCACTTTAATCCAATCAGAGGTTTTAACAAAGGGTATAACAGCTGTGCTCTTGATTTGGTTCTTGCCTTCCTCTTTTTTCTTTTTCTTTTTTTCTGTGAGGGGCTGCTTCTCTAATAAGGATGATGTAACATGTAAAGAGAGCAAAAATTAAACCTTTGTTATATTGAGCCACTGAGATTTAGGGGGTCTTTGTTGCTACAGCATAACCTCATCCATCCTGACTAATACATTTATCTACTCTTATATCATGGGAAAACTCCTGTTTCTCATCCCATAGCTTAAATGTCTCCCAGTCTGTGAAGTCATGGTCCACTCCCCCAGATGGAGGTGAAGGGTCTTTCTTCTGTGCACACAATATATTATAACATATAATAAGTTTACCTGAACTTTTTTGTGTCTTTGTCTATCATCCTCACTGGCTTGTAAATACCTGACAGCAGAAGTTATATATATGTATTTATTGATAGACTGAATGAATGCAAGTATAGAATTTGGAAATTGCTTCTTAAAGCCTAGTGTTTATTGCTCATTTCTTAGCTGCAAAGACACAATCTGTCACTGTATAAGTGACAAGGTGCAATTGTCAACATCTGCCCGACAACTCAGGTTAGGTATGAAAGCTTGAAATCAAGGGGATTAGAAAAGAGGGTCTGTAAGGTTTCTCTAGGCACTCTAACAGCCAGTGCCCTGTGAACAATGCCGTACCAGACGGAAACCCTCCTCAGCAAGCGGCAGGGAATATAGCAGTCTTCCACACTGAAACAATTTGTTAGCATTTACAAGTTCCCATTTTCTGTATTTTAACTTCTAATTGGTTTCCTCTTTTGTGCTAAGAATGCCATCTGTCCCTTTGACAGGTTTTTGGATTTGATACCACTTACCAGGAAATATGACCATCATTGTAAGATGATTCTAAAGTGTCCATCCCAAACAGCCCAGTTTTAGTAACTTCACACAGAATCCTCACTATTCCTGTGTAGAAATGTCACCATTTTCCAAGCAGTTTCACCTCCACATTTTCTAGGAGTTCATAATATAATGCAAGGTACGTGGCCTTTTGATTCCAAATCTCTTATCTGCTCCCTTGCAGTAAAACGGATATTATTATCCCTATTTGCAGATGAGAAAACTGAGGCTCTGGAAGTGGACTTGTCTAGGATATGGAAACAACATAGTACCAGGACATTAAACTTAATTTCTGAATCTAAACCCACTTCTCTACAGATATCATTTCTACCTTGTGGAATAGCAGCAGGGATGAAATCATTATTCCCATTTAATGAACCAAGTAACTGAGGCCAAGAGCAGTTAAATGACCAGTGTAAGATGCTTCAACAATTAATCCACAGCTCTAGGCTTGGAGAACTCCAATCCTCCCCCCTGTGGTCTTGTGCTCTCACTATTACTGCCTTACCCTACTTTGACTGTGCATGACCTTCCTCCAAGGCCAAAGTTACCTGGGTTTTGGACAAGCTAAGAGGGAGGGGGAGCCACCCAGGGGAAGTTCTGGTTGGAGAAAGGATTATTAACTAGTTCCAGAAAATCAGAGGACCAACTTCAGAAGGCTCATCCTGGAGCCCAGGTGCTGTAGTCTGTGGGTGTAGGATTTGCTGAGCCCCTGTAAGCGGGTTGGAGCCGGGACAAGAGAGCACTAACTCCTACCGAGCACCATTATAAAGCAGGCACTTGAGGGATGCTTCCCTACTTAATCCTCAGGGAATGCTAATTTAATTTAAAGACGATGAAGTGGGAGTGGCTGCCTGGATTGGGTCATCTGGCAGAGCTCAGCTGGGCTGTCTGTGGTGGGGAAGGTTTCTTCTACTCTGGAACTGCTAACTTTGTTAGAAGAGCCACACCTACACGTGAACCCAATAAAGAACACAGCTGGATAATGCTAGCTGGTGGTCCACAAAGAATGGAGATTTGGATGGGAGAGTGTAGTTGGGGCGAAGAACAACAGCCTTCCTTCTTGGAGAGTCTCCAGCCGATTTTTGAGGACAGTATTTGAAGCAGAAAAGAAAAAGACTTTCCAGGCCAGAAGTAGCAGTGGGGCCTGTTACTCATCACTATTTAAACACAAGGAAACACCCCCCCCATCACACCCCACCCTCAGGCAGATATTAGGGTGGGTCTGGGCCGCAGGGGATGACTCCAGAATTAAAGGAAATAGAGATTAGCAAGGACCAATGAATGGGCAAATCAACCATCTGTTCTGTAACCACCAGAAGAGAACTGAAAACCTCAACTGAGGAAATCTGGACACACCCAACCAAATTAAATCAGTGAGACTGGAAAGTAGTCCCAGAAAGAGAAGATGGGATGTAGGAAGTTCTGCTCGTTCTAAGGGGCAGTGCCAAACGGACTTGAAGACCTGATCTGGAGTCAGAATTCCTTGTGGCTCTTACTGGCTCCCGCTAAGACTGGGCTCCCCTCCGTGCATACTCTCAGATGTAGATGATTCAAGTTTAAGGTCTACAAAATGGAGGCTTCTTTGCCTCCCCTACCCCTCAGAGCCTGGTCCTGAGCAACTTGCCTGTCTCCCAGGACAGTTTTCCCATCTTACCTTTTAGCATCAAGAAAAGCAGGTAAATGGAAATTCGAACTCGAAGGCAACAACCACCCACGGAGCTCTTTGCAGTTGGCAAGAGCCATTTTTACTCAGCCCCACCTTTGCGCTTTCCCCAAGTCTCTGTAACATACTAAGCCTGAAAGAAGGTTTCCCATGGAGGGGGGTATCTGAGCTGCCTCAAAGGATGTGAAATCAGTCTTCGAGAGGAGTACAGAGCCTGTTGGACACTTCTCATTTTCTAGATCTGTAATTAAATTACTGGCACTCAATGAGGATAATTTTTGTTTTAAACATAATTGTGGACTTCTCTGGTGGCGCAGTGGTTAAGAATCCGCCTGCCAACGCAGGAGACATGGGTTTGATCCCTGGTCCAGGAAGATCCCACATGCCGCGGAGCAACTAAGTCTATGCGCCACAACTACTGAGCCTGTGCTCTAGAGCCCGCGAGCCACAACTGCGGAGCCCATGTACCTAGATCCCGTGCTCCACAAGAGATACCACCGCAGGGAGAAGCCCACGCACCGAAATGAAAGGTAGCCCCCGCTCGCCGCAACTGGAGAAAGTCCACGGGCAGCAACGAAGACCCAATGCAGCCAAAAATAAATAAATAAAACATAATTGTGCCAGTACCAATAAAACTCCCCACCCCCAAAACTCTCAATGCTGGATCTCAAATTTTCCTCCAGCCTCAGAAGTCAAAAAAATATATGTCATGCTTTGGGCACATCCAACATCATATACTCAGATGGCTTTGGTTGGCTTGATCCTAATCCTAATTAAGCCAGTGCCATTTTGTCTCTAATAACCCACTCAGATGACTCAGTTTAGCACTAGCTTGGTTTGAAAGAATGCCAACCAGCCTGGGAGACAAAAGAGAACTTGGGGGGATGATTTTAGGCTTCGCAAAAGGATCCTTTACTTCCCCCAAATGATCCGCTTAATGACGAGCTTTCCTGGGGAGTAACAAAAATATTGTTTTGAAAAATAACCAAAACAAAAAATTAAATTTGCTCATAATTCCACTGGTTCAAAAATATTTCATAAAGAGGAAAGTTTCTCCCTTCACCTGATTTCTTTCTTCAAAGTAAACCACTAGGGCTTCCCTGGTGGCGCAGTGGTTGAGAGTCCGCCTGCCAATGCAGGGGACACGGGTTCGTGCCCCGGTCCGGGAAGATCCCACATGCCGCGGAGCGGCTAGGCCCGTGAGCCATGGCCGCTGAGCCTGCGCGTCTGGAGCCTGTGCTCCGCAGCGGGAGAGGCCACAACAGTGAGAGGCCCGCGTACCGCAAAAAAAAAAAAAAAATCCAAAAAAACCCAGTAAACCACTAATGAAAAATTGTTGCATATTACACCCAATTCGTTGTTGGGTTTACGCAGATATATCTAAGTGCACATATATCCAAAATGGCAGACCACTGCCCTAGACCTTGCTTATTTCCCTTCATACTCATGGATGTTTCCAAGTCAGTACATGTACATATAACATACTATTTTTAGAGGTTGCATGTTATTCCACTGCATGAACACATTATAATAGATGCAACCATTTTCCTATGGATGGGCATTTAGATTATTTATAATATTTTTGTTATTGAGGACAATGCTACAATACAGGTTCTTGTTTATGTATTTTGACGTATTTATTTTATTATTTCTTGTAGGATGGAATTTGAAGACTGGGATTGCCTTTACTCTTGGGGCTGGAACGCCAGTGGTGTAGGAGAGGGTCGTGTCCCCCTGCCCCCCCCCCCCCCCCCCCCCCCCCACCCCCGGGCCTTGCCAACACTTGGGCCAATCTGCTAGACCAAAAAATGCTAATCTCCTTGAGATTTAATTTGCATTTCCCTGACTACTAGTGAAGCTGAGCATCTTTTCATATGTTTATGGACAATTTGCATTTCCTATTCAGTAAATTACCTAGTCTTATCCTGGACCCATATTTCTATCGGGTTGTTTTTCTATTCAATGTGTAGGAGCTCTTTGTGTACATGGGATTTACTCTTTGTCTCTTAGGGATGAGGAAAGTATTTTTCTATCACACTGTTGTCTTTTGACTTTGTTTAGGATATGTTTTAAGTGTAATTAAAAATTTTTATTATTGTCAAATATGTTAAAATTTTTCTTTCATGTTTCTGGGCTATCTTAGAAAGAATTACACTCTCTAATTTCTTTGCTTGTATAACCTTACTTTTTGCAATTTAAAACTTCAATTTAGGTTTTTTAAATTATTTAGTTGCTTAATTAATTCATTAGTAATTGGGTAAGTCAGGCAGCTAGCTTTACTTTATTCTAAATGAAGAGTCAGGAATTTTAAAAGCATTTAATCAGCAAAAATGTACACTTTGGAGGGAGGCAGGGAGGGACCCAGTAAAGTTCCTAGGAGAAACCGTGGTCCTTGAAGCTGGACCCAGAAGATCTTTAACTCACCATCTGGGAAAAGCATCTAGAGGTTTTTGATCTCCCAGGCCAGTCATGGGTTGGACCCCTCTGAATGTGTGTGTGTGCGTGCGCGCGCGTGTGTGTGTGTGCGTGTGTGTGTGTGTGTGTGAGAGAGAGAGAGATCTGGTTTTGTTTTATAAAGAAAGGATTTGTAGACGAAAACATTGTCCTCCCTCAAAAATCTCCCCATTTATAAACCAAATTCTGTGTACAACTCTGTCCTGTCTGTTGGTCCATTTTAGGTGTGTCTCCCTCAGCCCATGATGAGCTCATTCAGGCTGTGCCTTTACTCATCTCTGTTCTGAATCGGGACAGTGGATGCCGGCTGAACTTGTCTTCCAAGTCTTCTCAAGATGTATTTCGTGTGTGTCCGCATAGTCTAAGAGTGTTTCAACATTTTTAAGAGGAATTTACAGGCTTCTCTACAAGCAAACAAGGAATCTGCAGTAGCAAGATTTCTCCACGGACAAAGTCTTTTATCTTTCCATTTGCAAATGAAAATACCAATAAATACTTGTAAAATTTTATCATTCTGTTAAACTTCAAATTCAGACTTGTCAGTAATTACTGGTTTGCATTAAGAGCACGAGATTAGAGATTGAGGTCCAGGAAGAATACAAGATTTGCTTGGAGGCACACAGAGTAACCGGGTCTCTTGTCTTCTCATTTTCTGCTGCACTTTGTCCCTTGACAAAGGACGAATGGCGTGGTGAAGGGCACAGGTCGGGTCAAAAAGGACAAGGTAGGACTTTTAAATGTAGCGACTAGGGTCATCCTGGCCTATTGTAACAGTCCCCCTGCCCTTTCGGTAAAAAGGTGGGGCAGGCAATTCTGAGAGCACTTCCTGGGGCTGCTGCTGAGGACCTGAAGGTCCTGGCGTGGCATTCATTCCTCTTTCCCTCTATTGCTGATAAACAGAAACTCCCTTCAAAGAGCTGGCTTTGCTTCAGAAGGACTCATTCAGGCCTCTCTGCCTTGAACAATATCGTTGAGTACGTAGGTACACAGGTATCTGCTTTGCTCCAAGGATGCCCCCTGGAGCAAAACAGACATAGATGGAGTGAGGAAGACAGAGCCTGTTTCCACTCGGTGTCTCGGGAGAAGCGGGCATTAAACAAACTCTCCCAGGCATATATCATTACAAATGAAACTAAGTGTTCTGAAGGAAAATCCAAGATGCTTGGGGAGAATACAGCGGGAGGGCATGGTTTAGATTAGGGGGTTAGGGAAAAGCAGAAGTGGGAGTGTGAAAGGCTTTTGCAAAGGTTTAGAGCTTTACATACGGGAAGGAAATAATAATAATAAAGGTGTTTGGAAGGGCAGCTCATCCTCATTCATGGGCCACTTCCTAGGACTCTGGGAACCTGCCTCTCTCCCCCGAATTATGTAGGCATCCAGGGTAAGGACTGGAAGAGCCTTCACAAATGCTAATAGGTGAGCGTTTTACAGGCTGCCCCCTGACCCTCTGCATCTTCATCCGTAACTAGCTTGAATGAGGAGGTGAATGGCGAGGATGACTGGCATTTCCAGTTTGGGAAAAAGGAGGTGGAGAAGCTTTCCCACCCCAGTGAGGGCGCGGGGGAGGGGGCAGGTTTCTCTGCCCCAAACCATCCGAAGAGGAACGTTTTTCCCGAGGAAATCCCACTTCATCGTGTATCTGGTTGTGAAGGGGGCTGAGATTCGGGTTGTTCCCGGGGAGTTTTGGTTCTGGAATCTCTGACCCTGTCACCCCTCCGCCCCCCAACATACCTGCAGGAAAGCTTGACCAGAGTGAAGTTAGGATCTGAAAGCAGCGGTGGGATGGGAGAGGGGGTGGGGTGTTAATTTCCCCGGAAGAATCGATCAGGATCTGGTAATAACAATAGCTGACACTCAACACCCATCCTGTGCTGGGCACCGTCCCGAACGCTTTCAAAATATCTTAAAACAACCCTGTGAGGTAAGCACCGTCACTAACTCCATTTCACAATTGAAGAAACCAAGGCACATCGAGGCTGAGCAGAGATAGCAGCTTGCCCCTTTGCCTGCAACAGTCTGAAGCCAAGGTTTCTGAGCCAGGGTTTGGGCTGCAGGAGGTGTGGACCGCCGACTCCAACGAGGACCTGATCCGCCTCCCCATAATTCGGGAAATAGCTGGTTTTGAAAGGCTAACTTGGGAGTCCGTGGGAACGGCTTCGGGAGCCTCACGCCCATCCCCTTCGGAAGCCGAGGCGAGGCGGCACCCCCCGCGCGGTGGTGAGGACGGGTTGACAGCGCGGCGGGAGGGCTGCCCGTGGCCCCGGTTGGACCCCCGAGACCAGGCCCCGCGGCTCCGCTTTCTGCGCGGCCTCCGCGAGGTGTCGCCTTCGGCCGAAGAAACCACAGCGGCGCCACCCTCGTAGCCCGCAGTTATTTATTTATTTTCAAACAAGGGGGCGCCCCTCTCCTTTCAATTTAAAACTAGAAACCTCCCGCGGTTTCGTTCTTAAATGGGCGCGTCCTCTCCCTCCCACTGTGCACCCCGGGTCCAGCTTCCCTTCCGAGATCACACACGAGCAACACCCCTCCCTCGCCCCCCGCACGGCCCGGCTGGACGTCGGCCTCGCGCTCAGCAGCACATACACGCAGTCGAGGCGGGGGCTGGGTTAGGAGACTGTGAACACCCCCGGAGCCCTCCGGAAATTTTTCTTTTTTACGCCGAGCAATTGCCAGGCCCGCAGGGTGGGTGTTGCATTGCACCGCTCGGCGCGCAGCTGGTCCGCAGAGTGCACAGGGGGCAAGCCCGGGGGTCTAAAAGGGCGGGAGGAGCGCGCCCCGGGCTTCTCAGCTTTGCAGCCTCCTCTCTGCAAAAGAAGAAAAGCAAGTGGCTTTTGGCGCGAAAGCCTTGGCGCCTCCCCTGATTTTTATGGAAATCAAGAGGGCGGGGTAAAGCCGCTTTCCTCTGCCTTTCTCCCTCCCCCTTGTCTGTGCCGCAGCCCCCTTCTCTCCCCGCCCCCCGGGTGTGTCAGATTTTTCAGTTAATAATATCCCCCGAGCTTCAAAGCGCAGCCAGTGACAGTCATCTGTCTGGACGCGCTGGGTGGATGCGGGGGGCTCCTGGGAACTGGGTTGGAGCCGAGCTAGCGCTAGCCAGGCGCAAGCGCGCACAGACTGCAGCCACCCGAGGACCACCCCCCGCCCCTGGCCACCCGGGGACCCCGGCACAGAATCGCCTCCGGATCCCCGGCCGTCGGCGGGAGGTAAGGAGCGGGGGGAGCAAAGCGCCCGGCGCCCCGGGAGCGGCGAACGCGGCGGGAAGGCAAGCCCTGGACGGGATCGCGGCTGGCGCACAGGGCGCCCGACTGTGCCCGGGGGGACTGTTTCTGCTTCCGAAACAAAACCCTCTCGGGGTTTTCCCTGAAAAGCCAGTTCCAGTCCCCAAGGCTCCCGGACTGGGAGAGACCCGCCCTAATCCATCTAGTGCCCTTGCCAGGGGTTGTAATGGCTTCATCGAAAAGAAATTCACCCTTCTCTAGAACATTTGTCTGCATTTGAGCTGACGGGGAGCCGGTGCGTCCCCACCCCGAAGCTGGGTTCTCCTCCAAAGGGTGCCCCCAGAGGAAGAAGAAGGGGGTTAAGCAGGGCGAGGCCGTCGCGGTGGTAATCTGGGTCACTGCCGCCCCGGCTCAGAGGAGACGTGGCTCTCCCTGCGACCCTCCCCGCGCTGGTGTCCCTGAACCATTCCCGGGGACTGGGGTCCAGGCTCTCCCAGGAAGAGGATGTCGTTGGGGGCGTGGAAGAGCGGGGGTGGGGGTGGAGAGGTTCAAAATCAGCTATTGACAGTACTTTCCCTGCAGCGGGTGAAGGCTGGGGGCGTCGGATCAAAATTTGGGGGAGGGGGTTCTGGATTTGGGTGCCTGTTGTTGGTCTCGGTCTAGAGAAAGGGTTTTTCCATTTGCAAAGTTTCCTAAACCCCCCGCTCTCGCTTGCGCTCCCGAGGTTGCAATTTTACAAAGGAGGGGGGTGGTTTGAGGGCTCTCCAGAATCCTAGACCCGGTAGCTGGGTTGGAGTCCTGGGCTTCCTGGGAGCAGCGGGCCCTACTTGGGTACAACCGCGGGTGTCGGTGAGCTGGTGGGAGCTAGAATTCTGCAGCCTTGGGCAGCCCCCTCCCCCAGGCAGTGCCTTGTGTGAATGAAACGGCAGTTTACAAAGTTGCAGAGCTACGCCGCCACCCCCCGCATCTGCATGCCCCCTCCCACCCCCTGTCGTAGACAGCATGTACACAAAAGGAGGGAGGGAGAGAGCGAGAGACACAACTTCCTCCACCTTCGGGAGCCCTGGGCGGAGTGGGGGGCTTGGAGGGGAGATTGAGGAAGCGGGTGAGAGGGGGTGACCGCTGCCCGTCCCCACCCCTCGCGCCCCCCATCCGGCTCCGCTTGCCAACCCTCTCCTGGTGTGTCTGTCGGTTGCAGTGTCGGAGGTTGGCGCGGGCCCCCGCCCTCCGCGCCCCCCACGGGAAGGAAGCACCCCCCGAACTAAAAAGAGCGGAGCGGAAAGAAGCCCTCATTCGGCGGCCAGGAGGCGAGCCGATGCCGAGCTGCACCGCGTCCACCATGCCGGGGATGATCTGCAAGAACCCGGACCTCGAGTTTGACTCTCTGCAGCCCTGCTTCTACCCGGACGAAGATGACTTCTACTTCGGCGGCCCCGACTCGACCCCCCCGGGGGAGGACATCTGGAAGAAGTTTGAGCTGTTGCCCACGCCCCCGCTGTCGCCCAGCCGTGCCTTCCCGGAGCACAGCCCGGAGCCCCCGAACTGGGCCACCGAGATGCTGCTGCCCGAGGCCGACCTGTGGGGCAACCCGGCCGAGGAGGACGCGTTCGGCCTGGGGGGCCTGGGCGGCCTCACGCCCAACCCGGTCATCCTCCAGGACTGCATGTGGAGCGGCTTCTCGGCCCGCGAGAAGCTGGAGCGCGCGGTGAGCGAGAAGCTGCAGCACGGCCGGCCGCCCGCCGCGGGGCCCGCGGTCCCGGCCCCGGGCGCGGGCGCCACCGGCCCC
>NW_021703775.1:76685644-76705745 GCF_005190385.1 Monodon monoceros | reverse complement strand
GCCGCCCCGGCCGGTGCCCCAGCGGCGGGGGCCGCGGTCGCCTCGGGGGCGAGCGCCGCAGCCCCAGCGGGCGCCCCGGTGGCCGCTCTTCCACGCACCGGCGGCCGCCTGGCCAGCGGCGGTGACCACAAGGCCCTCAGCACCTCCGGAGAGGACACCCTGAGCGACTCAGGTAAAGAGCGAGCCAGGGTCCGGCTGCCCTCCTGGGGTACTGGGGCTGGGGGTGGCGCCGGGTTTGTCGTTCGTGGGTTAGGGTGCTGGGGGAGAGTCGTCTGGAGGTAGTGCTGGTGGCTGAGAAGTGGTTTTTCCCGGGCCGATCTCTAGGGTACGGAGGAGAGGGTGGGTGAAAGCTGTGATCTCCAGCCTCACCTTCCCCTAAAGTTCCCTCATCCCCCGCCGGGAGCCCCCACTCCGTACCCCGTCTCTCTCTGCAGCGCCCTCCGAGGAAGAAAATGAAAAAAGTTGAGTGGCTAAAGCCGAGTTGGGTTTCGGGGGGCCGCTGGCAGAAACCTGTTAGCCTAGGGGTGGAAAGGGACTCTGCGGCCCGGGTCAGGGGTGGGGGAGACGCCCCGAAAAGCACAAGCCTGTGCAAAGTCCTATTTAGGGTGCAGGCAGTTAGGGAGGGATTGCACAGGTGGTGGGCACCGATTGTATTTTACTTTTTCGAACCTCGGTACTTTTTTTTTTTTTCCCCTCCCTCGGTGGGTGGTGGGCTATTTGCTCCTGGTCCGTCGCCAGCAGGCGGCGATATGCTGGCCGGCAGGCGGGCGAGGATCTGAGAGGCTGGGGGTGGTAGGGCCATCCCTCCCTCCCTCCCTCCCTTCACTCAGCAGCTGGCGGCCAGTACCACAGCGGTTGTGTACATTCTCAAGGGGCCGCCTCTTTACAGTGTGCAGTGAGAACCGCCCGGTTTTATCTTCTAGCCAGAGTTCCGGGACTAATTTCAGATCCGAGCTGTGTTCTGTAACCCAGTGTCCTTCAAGGTGAGGGCGGGCACTTAGCAGGCCCTCCAGGAATGCACACACCCTGAAGCACTCATTGATTAGTTCTATTGTGTGCCTCCCGGTGAAACTGAAGAGTAGGGTTAAAACCAAGACGTTGCCTGAAGGTGAAGAACTCTACCCAAATCCTGGAATAGCCCTTGTCCTTGGAGCTGGGAGACTTGGACCTTGAAAACCACTGTTTTCAGAACGCAGATGGATAAAAAGCCGACATTTCCTTCAGGGCTGAGGACAGATTCATCTGAGGCTCCTGAAAGGAAACTTGGGGATAAGCCTTCAGTTTGAACGGGTCTCTGTCCCTTTAATGTCTGTGCCTTGACAGCTTTTGGTGAGGAAGCACTTCCTTCCAACAGCTGTCTTCTTGGCAGAAAACCAAAACATTGGCTTAAAGGGACCCACCGACTGGAACAGCCTCACATTTCGGCTTTAGCACAAATCCCACAATTGTTCAGCTTTCCGGTCCCCTTCAGCTCAAGCAGAAGATGTGTTTTGATTTTCATGCTTGCATTTTAAACAATAATTTTCTATCCGAGCATGGTAGTAAATGAGGAGAGAGGGGGAAAACGCACACATGATGCTACACGTTTTTCTGGCTGCTGCGGGCGGTGGTGACTTTGAGAAGAGGTGCCCTGTATCTGGGTTTAGAGCTCCAGTGGATTACGGCTCTGTAGTTAAGGTTTGATCTTTGTTAAGATGAAAAACTGCTTACTGTATAGAAGTCACGTTCATGGAAGATGAGGTCTTTTTCTTCCTTAGTGAATTAAATTGTTCTTTAGTTTGTTTCACTTAAAATCAAACTCCACCATGTGTAAGTGGCTAACTGAGGCTCCTAAAATGAGGAGGCCTCAGTTCTTAAGTGTGGAGATGGAAATATAAATAAGTCTATGGGGTAGACTAGCGATGATGGGAAAGGGTTACCGTTTACTGAGACTCTTGTCTACGAATTATCTGTCCAACTCTCAACCTATGGCATTATCCCCCATTTAATAGCTGGGGAAACTGAGGCTTAGAAAATACCTTGCCCAGGGTCGTGCAGCTGGTGTGTGTGTGATGGAGCCGGGATTCTGTCTAACTCCAAAGCCGAGGTTCTTTCTATTTCTGCCACCTGCTCAAGCTTGAATGGAAGATGAAATGCTAGGAGTATGGGGAGGGAAAAAGCATGTACAGCTCTCTTCAGAGACCTGTGCTGATGGATCACAGTAAGAGCAAACCACGGGCCAGGGCCTGCTCTACGAGACTGTATGTATATTTGATTCATACGTGCCTCATCATGAGAATAACCCTCACCTTGTTCTCAAAGATGATGAAGATGACGAGGAGGAAGACGAAGAGGAGGAGATCGACGTAGTGACTGTGGAGAAGCGGCGGTCCTCCTCCAACAGCAAGGCCGTCACCACCTTCACCATCACCGTGCGTCCCAAGAGCGCGGCCCTGGGACCTGGGAGGGCCCCGTCAGGTGAGCTGATCCTCAAGCGCTGCGTCCCCATCCACCAGCAACACAACTACGCCGCCCCGTCTCCCTTCGTGGAGAGCGAGGATGCGCCGCCCCAGAAGAAGATAAAGAGCGAAGCATCCCCGCGTCCCCTCAAGAGCGTCATCCCCCCAAAGGCCAAGAGCTTGAGCCCGCGCAACTCTGACTCGGAGGACAGCGAGCGCCGTCGGAACCACAACATCTTGGAGCGCCAGCGCCGCAACGACCTGCGGTCCAGCTTCCTCACGCTCAGGGACCACGTGCCAGAGCTGGTGAAGAACGAGAAGGCCGCCAAGGTGGTCATCTTGAAAAAGGCCACCGAGTACGTCCACTCCCTCCAGGCCGAGGAGCACGAGCTTTTGCTGGAGAAGGAGAAGCTGCAGGCGAGACAGCAGCAGTTGCTAAAGAAAATTGAACACACTCGGACTTGCTAAACGTGTCTCTGAACTGGACAGTCACTGCCACTTTGCACATTTTGATTTTTTTTTTTTTTTTTTTTTAAACAAACCTTGTGTTGACATTAAGAATGTTGGTTTACTTTCAAATCGGTCCCCCGTCGAGTTTGGATCTGGGTGGGGAGCAGGACATGAGGGGTTCTGCCAGGACCTCGGGAGAGGGCCTGCAGGATGGGATGCAGGTGGCCCTGGCGGTTTTCCTCCGCGTCACCTCTGAGACGGCGGTCGAAGTCCGTGACCGTTGGGAGCCTTCTGGGGCTGTTGAAGTCACCTTGTTTGTTACAAGTTTCCAGACGACAGAAAGTCATTCCTTCTTTTTAAAATGGTGCTTAAGTTCCAGCCGATGCCACATGGGGGTTTGCCATTGATACCCCTGGGGAACATTTCTGTAAATACCATGGACACACCTGCCTTTTGTATACGTCCTGGGTAATGAGAGGTGGCTTTTGCGGCCAGTATTAGACTGGAAGTTCATACCTAAGTACTGTAATACCTCAATGTTTGAGGAGCATGTTTTGTATGCAGATACGTTGTTAATCTCTGTTATGTGCTGTACTAATTCTTACGCTGCCTGTATACTTTAGTATGATGCTGATACAGAACTAAATTTGATACTTATATTTTCGTATGAAAATGAGTTGTGAAAGTTTTGAGTAGATATTACTTTATCACTTTTTGAACTAAGAAACTTTTGTAAAGAAATTTACTATATATATATGCCTTTTTCCTAGCCTGTTTCTTCCGTTAATGTATTTGTTCATGTTTGGTGCATAGAACTGGGTAAATGCAAAGTTCTGTGTTTAATTTCTTCAAAATGTATATATTTAGTGCTGCATCTTATAGCACTTTGAAATACCTCATGTTTATGAAAATAAATAGCAATTAAATGATGCAGCTTTTTTTTTTTTTTTTTCGTAACAGCAACGGTTAAACTCTGTCCTTTAAGCAGCAACTGTAAAGAGTGCATAACCTGGACAGGGAACTTGTTTTCCACAGACCAGTCATTTTTTATACCTGTACGGTCCTGGCTGGGGAGGGGCCATTGTCCCCACTTGAGGTGGAGGGAACTGAGCTTAGGAAGGTTACGAGATTTCTCCCAAGTTAAACAGCATAGATATGTTATTAGTGATGGTGCATTGCTAGCAATAGCACCCCATAGTTTACAAAACACTTTCCTATACGTTGGCCATTTAACCAGACTAAGCTGGGGCATAAGACCCTTGAGAAGGAGAATTAAAATTAAGACACTGAGTTCTGCAACTTGGCAGTGTTTGGTGTTGGTAACCTTCATCCCGTTAGCTGATGGCTTTATATTTCACCATAGAGCGCAGGGCATCTCTAAGAACAAAGCATTCATCAAAATTTACTAGGACCTGTGCAAGGTTCTATGCTAGGCATTGTAGCTGAATAAAGATGGAGTTGGTCCCTCCCCTCAAAAAGCTAACAGTCTGATTCACCAGAGTAATTCCTGGAGTGACAGCTGTGTGGCCCAGCTCAAGCGCCTTGTCCCTTCAGGAGAGGCTCTGGGGTGTTAGTGTGGCTCTGTCTGCTTGGCACTCCTGTTATTTTGGGTGCGTGGACTGTTCTGTGGAAGCCAGATTCACCTTTGCAGGTTCTGGAGGACAGCCAGGGCCAACAGGTTGGGGGAGGGGGCCCCAGCAGAGCTAGGAGGCAGTTTCAGAGTTTCCCCAATGGGAGATGATACCCTTGCTGGGGAGGCATTCAGCATCTCAGAACTGAGAGCCTACGAATACATCTCTTCGGTGAAAGGTGGTACTCAAAGCAATTTCTCTAAAGGTTTCATTCATCTCAGATTTTAGCTTTCAACTGAAAAGACCTTTGCTTTGCTCAGAAGAAAACGTTCAGGGATGAGAAATGGCTTTGCTTGCCTAGGCCACCAGGGTCCCTGTCTGCATTTTCCAAAGACCAGTGGAGTTTAGAATTTGAGGTCTTCCCCTGGTTTACAGCCACATTTCCTGAGCTCTGAGGTTGGTGGTATTGCCATGGACATCACCAACGGTCAGATCATGTTGAAATTCAGATAAAATTCTCTTTACTCCGTAATCTCCCTCCTTGCCCCCATCCCCACACTAAAAAAATAACCCTCTTTGAGAGTCCTTTTCGAACTGTCATTCAGAAAGACTTCCCGTCCATTTGCATTTTACAGGCCCCAAATCTTCCCTGCAGCCTCTGCACCTTGTCCTGTGCCCATGAGCCAAAAGAAGAGAGACCTCAAAGTTATTGAGATTCTTGAAACCCAACTCAATCATCCCAATTCCTTTTCTTTTGTGATCCCCATATGGGGCCTACCTAGGTGTTTCAGATGAGATAGAACTCTAGTCCTGGAGGAGGTTAAACTGTTGAGATGAACAAGGCTCTAAACTAATTCCTACCAGGCTCCATTTTTGCTCTGGCTTCTGGGAAGCTCAGAGCTAAATTCGATGCTCTCATTCCACATACTGAGTGCCCATTCTCTCTTCTAAATGTGTATGATCTTTTGTTTTTCATTGTTATTTAACGACCTTTTTAAAAATGTTCTTTATGCTACTTTAAAGAGAACTTTTTGCTTTAGGTGGATCAAAAATATGTATTAAAATGTTAAAACTAAGATAAAATACCTCTTATTTGCCTTTCCTGCTCCAGTCGAGGGAAAGTGTCACTCAATTTAGATCTGCAGTAATCTGTAAAAGTAATTGCTATAGTCACCGAAGAATTGAACCACTCCTTTCGGTAACATGAGAGCCCTTCTCTGCATTCCAAGAGCAGTTTCATTTTTAAAAATTTTTATTTTATTTTGTTTTGGCCATGCCGTGCAGCATGCGGGATCTTAGTTCCCCGGCCAGGGATTGAACCTGTGCCCCCTGCAGTGGAAGCGCGGAGTCTTAACCACTGGACCGCCAGGGAAGTCCCCAAGAACAGTTTTGAGACTTTGAGAGAGAGACTGCTCTATATCAGTTAGATCAGTAAATCAAGGACTTGGAGGGAGCGTAGGGATCACCTCATTGAATTACTTCATTTTATAGAATGGGGTCATGGGATCCCAGATCGAATTAGTGGCCGAACCGGGACTGGAGTTTGCTGATGACCGGCCTGTGTCCTTTCCATGGTATTGGCTTTCCCCACCCTCACACGGTAGCCTCCCTACCTCCTGGCTCACCCATCCACCCACAGGGTGCTTCCATATTAGTCCTTCTAAATAGCCCACTCTGCATACAGACTTCTAACAGTTCCCCACCACTTATAGGATAGAGTCCAAATCCTTCAGCCTGGCCTGTGAGGCTGCTTTCACCCTGGCCCACCAGCTCCATCACCCCTGCCCCTCCACAGACACCCCTCTTTCCAGCCACGCCAGACACGCTCTCTCACCTCTACTTGTCCCGCTGTATTCCCTCCTCCTGGGTTACCCAGTTTCCATTTACTGAAATCCTTTTCACCCTGGAATGACAAACCCAATGTCATCTCTTTCAAGAAGCCTTTCTCATACCCGCAGGGGTGCCTTTTCCAGTCCCTAATCCCACATCGGCCCTGGAGAGAGAGGAGCTGTTCCCATCACCCGCCTGGACCTCCTTGACCGTGGAGTCCCCTAAGGCAGCAGGTACAGCATCCTGTTCAGCTCTGCTTCTTTGGCTCCGGCCTGGTGACTGACAGATGACAGGACCTTGGCTGAGGCGGGAAGAAGGCTGGCAGCTGAGTAGGCAGCGGAGGAAGGAACGCGGTGAGGACCATTACGTGGCTGCCTCCGGCCAACCAGCTTCCCGAGCTCTCAGGCTAATCCAACTGGGGAAACACATCCCCTGGGCATCCGCAGGCATTGGGAGCTGACGGCTGGAGGTGAAGATAAAACACACATGGAGACCTGTCTTTACGGAGCCCAGAGTCTGGAAGGGAGTTAAGTCCCGGGGGGCTGGGTAGAAGGAGGGGAGACTGGCGGGATGGGTTGGGGGCAGGGCGATGATTGAGCCAAAGCCTACGAGGGGTCCCGCGGCTGAATCCGGCTCCTCCGGTTTCCCGCTTCCAAGCTCACTTTTGGAGGAAGCTGGTTTACTGGTCTATCGCAGGCCTAAGGAGGCTTGTACGCTTGTCTGAGGCCACAGGTCACCTGCACTGTGGTGACAGTGGTTACAATCCTCCCACCTCTGTGTGGCACCGGACAGATCACTCGGGTTTTTACACCTGACTCTCACAATCCTCCAGGAGAGCTGGCCAGTTCGTCCTATATCCATTTGGGGAACTGGGTCTTCTCGGTTTGACTTTCATTCATCCCCATGATGGCTATCTTTTGAAAATCTTAATTTGGGTTGTTTTCCGAATCAGAGGTTATTAGGTTTGGAAGAGGCCATCGAACTCACTGCCCCATTTCAAGAGGTAGAACACCAGAAAGGAGAGGAACAGGAACGTCAGCCGGTCTGCTCCCTTTTCTTCTTCCTTTCTACCTTTCTCTCCCTCTTTTCCTCCCTTCCAGCCTCCTCCCTTCCTTCCTCTCCTCTCTCTCTCATAACAAACATTAACGTCACACCTACCATGTGTCAAGCTCAGTTCCAGGTGCTTGGGAGACATCAGTGAACAAAAGAGATGAAACTCCCTCAAATCCGTGCTTTAGGGAGTTTACGGTCTAGGAGAGAGTGACAACAATAAAAGAAATACAATAAGCAACTAAATTAAATAGCATTTAATAAGGTGGTGAATGCTATGAAAGATAAGTAGGACAGGATGGAGGAACTCTGGGGGGCCACAGCAGGAGGGAGGCGGGTTGCAGTTTTGAGTAGAAAGATCTGGAAGTTTCTCTGGAGCTGAGGGGCAGGGCTGGTGGAGGGCAACCCGGGCACTATTGTGGCCTCCGTCTTCCTAGTTCAAGGCTCTTCCTCCTTTAACTCCCTTTGGACCTTGGCAAAGGTCCCCCACCAACTTATTCTTCACTCTCTCAAAGGGAAGTACAAGGATGTCACAGAGTGTGGATCTAAAGTTAGACCACCTGGTTTGAATCTGATCCCCACACCCACAAGCTCTGGGTTGTGCAGTTTCCCTACCAGTACCTCGGGGCTGGCACTACCCACTTCACCTGGGCTTCTGGGAGATTTCAGAAATTAACTAACACACGGCACGTGGAATAGTGCCTGGTGTATGATGGGTACGATTTAAGTCTGTTAAACCATCTGATTTCTTGTTGACAGAATCCTTCCTCTCTCCATTTCCCTAGGATGTTACTAGGGCAAAGAATATTTAAAAAACCTTTAGTGGCAGAACAAACTCACAAGCCTGCGCTTAACAAGAACTTTGCAGACTTTTGTTCCTCAAAAGAGGCCTTACAAAACCTGAAAACGGGTACCTTGGAAACAAATGAATGTGAGCTTTGAAGCCTATTTTAAGACGAAGCCTAGGAATTTGAGTGTGGCAGAACATCGACGCCTTCTACAAGGGTTTATTAGTTTTCCTTACTTGTAAAGGAAATCTCTTCATAGGCCACTGACCAGGGTTACCTGATCTCTTTTGATATTGGCGTATCATGCTGCAAGACATTCATCCTGAAGCCTTTGACCAGGAGAAGTAACAGAGCCTTTTTATGGTTGAAGCAGACAAACCTATGGTACAATGCATATTGGGAGAACACACACAGCACGTACTCCTGTGATAAATACAGATGAGTTGCTGTGAGATGTGCTCTAAAGAGGCAAGGCAAAATCGACTTTCTTCTGCCTTTCAGCAGCCCTAAGAATTTCAGCAGGCTTTTGGGAAGTGGTGTGCAGGAGGTAAGTCTGTTTCTTCACAAATCTGCAGCTTGTTACCAGTTGAATTTTCCGTCTTAGGCTACCGTCCACCATTTTCCTGAAGGAGACCATAAAAGCAGTCCGTCCGGCCTACAAAATGATGTTTCTGGTTGACTGGGAGGCAGGTCTGGGAAATACAAATACTTGTCTTGGGCTTGGATCTTAGCTCAGTTATTCGCTATTTGCCTTGGCACAGGAGGTAAGCGCCTGGTGCTCAACTGACTCAACTGGAAGTGGGATGGATTGGAGATGGTGACCTCCAAGGTCCCCTTTCAATTCTAAGGCTCGAGAGTGATTGACCCTTGGGGACGGCTGGAGTCTTGAATGCTAAAATATCTTGGGAACATTCTCCAGTCTCCAGGAAGCTCTGGGTGTGACACATATCTGGGCTCTGACATTCACTAGAGTCTGTGGCTGAGGGCAAGTCACCTCCCTCTGAATCTCACTTTCTTCAGCTCTCAAACAACAACAGTAATCACCACCCCGCAAGGTTCTTACAGGGACAGAATGCCGTAAAGTATAAGAGGGATGGGACATCACTGTGGAAGTTGGGGAGTCTTCTATGAGGTCTTACTGCCACAGTCAGCCCTTGTTCGGCATGTGCTTCCCTGGTGTACTTCACTGTTTGCTTTCTGATTCATCTCTAAGTGGGTTCCCCCCAGGTAGGAAAACACATTTAAGGTCAGTAGGCACATCTCTGATTGCTCAATGGTACCTAGAACAGGTAGCTGCCCCATAATGTTAAATAATGATTGCCAGTGAAAAGACTTGACTCATTGTTCAAAGCCAGCTAGAGGTTCTCAATTTGTGCAACTGGATACCCAGGTCTGTCTCATCTGAAACTAGAGAAAACAATGATAAGTCCAATTCTTAATTGGATTACTCAAATGAAAACAGAATATGATAACAGCTGACACCTTGAGTTTTCGCTTGGGTTGGTGTAACCACTTTTCTTTGGCATAAAGCCAAGAAGAACAGGAAATTTATACTGAGACTAGGGATTTGAAGATGCTCAAGCTATAGTTAAGAGACATTTTTCGTTGGTGAAGAGGGCAGGGTTGAGACCAGGATTCACTATTGTAAATGGTATGTTTGCATCTGGGTGTGAAAATAAATCTTTCTTATCCTAAGTTGGTCCTTTTTCTGAATTCCCTGAACTAATATTTTATAGTTTGTCTTGAGGGAAAAGCATCTTTCTACCAGAAACCCTGTTCCCCAAACATGTCATTAAAATAATGAGGTTAGAGGTTTCCTTGGTTGTCTGTAACTGTGAACTTCCAGTATGGCTGTGAACGCATTTCGTTTGACACCTCTGGGAGGTTGCTTCTCCCGGAGAGTCACCTCCCTTGAAAATTCCTCTGGGTAATATAAGTGCGCGCGTCCTTCTGTCACTGCAGTCCGAGCCTCCATTACCTTTGGCTGCCCGCGTGTGAAGGCTGCTGTGTTGTGCGTGGCCTCGGGTTCTGCTGGCTGGGTAGCCCCAGGAGGACTTTTTTCTTGCCCACGGTGACGGACCACAACACGAACATGTTGGAGCCAAGAAACAGCCTTTAGCTCAAGTGCAAATTAAGCCCCAGCTTCACTGGAGGCATGGATGCTGAGGGCGGGGTAATTGGAGTAGAAACCACCATGAAATGCTTGTGATGCCCACTGCCATTCAAGTGCTCTCTCCACAGTGCTTTCATTTGAGGAGGGCAAGTCCTTTTGCAGGGATGTGGTTTCTTTTTCCCCTCTTGTCCTGTGACTGTCCCAGTTTTAAAACTGAAAGTCCTGCGTCTCTGTAAACAGTCCATCTCTGGGCACATGGGGCTGGAGTGTCCCTCATGCTTCCCTCCCGTTAGCACTGGCTTTTTCTCACCGCAGGGTGACCAGCCGGACAGGGCTACTCTGTAAGCCTGGAGGCCGAGGTTGGGACCACCACCGCACACACCTCCAAGGGCTCAGCTGGCCATGTAGAGTTCAAGGGCCTGGCAAACAAGGAGGGGCTGGAAAGAACATTGCCTTGGTGTCGGAGCACCTGGATTTGAGCTCTGGAACCACTGCTAAGTGACTCGAAATGAGTCATTCTCAGGCTGTACCAGGAGGAGAAATCTCTTGTTTTCCTTCTGGGATGCCGTTGACCGTGAGTGTGAAGGTGGTGGGTTCCACGCAAAGGCTGACTTGCCCACTCTACTTCTCTCAGGCTCTGGGGCTCCTTCTACTTAATGATAATAATACTACTAATAATAATAATAGTAGTGCTTTGGAGGCGTGACCATGACGCTGGCTTCTGTCTTCTAGCCTGGGCTTTTTTTTTTTTAAATAAATTTATTTATTTATGGCTGTGTTGGGTCTTCGCTGCGGTGCGCGGGCTTCTCATTGCGGTGGCTTTTCTTGTTGCGGAGCACGGGCTCTAGGTGCAGGGGCTTCGGTAGCTGTGGCTTGAAGGCTCTAGAGCGCAGGTTCAGTAGTTGTGGCATACAGGCTTAGTTGCTCCACGGCACGTGGGATCTTCCCGGATCAGGGCTTGAACCCGTGTCCCCTGTATCGGCAGGGGGACTCTTAACCACTGTGCCACCAAGGAAGTCCCTAGTCTGGCCTTCTTGAGTCTTCTTCATTCCTCAGGTCTTTGCAAGGAGCCAAAAGGAGCAATTTTTAACTTACCAAATAATCCCAGGCTGTGAGGGGATGGCCTTCCTGAAGCTATCGGGGGATGGGCTGGTCCCGGAGACAGCAGGGGACACATGGCATTAAATCCTCCCTGAGACTCTTCTGCGGGGAGGCGGATTCTGCTTCATCAGAGAAGCTGCAAGTTCAGGCATCTGAAACTGGCTTTGGACCTTCGTTCCCTGGGTCGAGGACCCTGAGGTGATATTGCCGTTAACGGGACCTGTGAGATTCACAACTCCTGGTGGTGGAGTTTCCCTTTTATTGGCGGTTGTGAAAGCATTTTGGCCAAGGCCTTTAGGGCTAGAGGGATGACATCCCTCAGGATTTGAAGGTGGGTTCTTTCACAAAAGGAACTAGAGGGCAAGTCAAGTAGAGCTTTTAGGGACCTTTAAAAGAGGTGTTTACATATATTTGGCTTTTGGGGGTCACCCCCAGTTAACTCCCAGGGAGCAACAGCTTCCATATTCTGAAAATCCTTATTCAAGGGGCACAAGTGCCTGGCTGAAGATCCTCCCCTGTCCCAGGCCCCCTGAAGGGGAGAGGGTCTGTCATGTTAATGACATGTGCATATTATTAAGAGAAGGGACAAAGGGCCTGCAGCTTGGGAATGAGAGTCGATCTGGGGACTCTTCAATATGCAGATGGTACCCTTATTATAAATCCCATGAGGGGAGGGCCCTGGGAGAGTCAGCCCTTAAAGCTATCCTGATGGAGAATGGCTTCCGTTTGGGGGTCCCCTCCCCGCTGATTCGGAGCTCCGAGCTCACTCTGCTCTCCACCTCTCCCACAGCCCCATAAAATGGTAATGCGCTACGTGATCACAGAATGCACCCTGAAGTCTCAATGCAATTTTGTTTTGATTTCTTGGAATTATGGAATTACGGAATGCCGGGCTCCCCCAGATCTCCTGAGCCATGTGACGCTTGCCCTTCCTCTACTAGGGCTCAACAGCAAAATATAAAATTCAATGACATTCCATTCAACCCTTCCAGGGGCGGGGAGTGTGTGCAGGTGAAGGAGATGGAGCGCAGGCGGGGAGAAGAGTCACGGCCGCGGAGGGCTCTGACCATCACATAGGAAGGAAGGTGAGATGTGAACACAGTAATTTTCAGAGAAGGGGTGGTGGGAAGTATAGGAGAGCCCTCCCACAAAGGAGATGGTGTGCAAGGTGGCCTTAATGGACGGTGATTGGCCTGGTGGGGAAAGACAGGAGGAGTACTGCAAGTTGAGGGGCAGCCTGAGTGGGGCTGCATGGAGGTATGTACGGAGTGTGTTTAGGGCACAGGTGCATCCTGGGGCTGCAGGCGAGATGGATGGGTTGGGTCTAAGGACTGCCTCCAGGCACTGGGAACCCACCACGGGGTCTGAGGAGAGGGACGTGATTGGGTCCCATGTGACTTTGGAAGAATTTGCTATTGTGGGAACATATTTAACCCATACAAAGTTGTTCTCGCCAGTCTCAGTAACTAGTAACCATCATGACTGCTTCCCATGGGGGCCCCCCTAGCACTCCTGGCCTTGGTGGGGGGAGCCCAGACCTGGGCCTTTGAGAGCCTTGGTCTTGACTCAGCGAGGCCACCACTTAGTGTTTCTTCCACCTCAAGCCTTGTTGATTCTGTGTTTTCTCTCTTTTCTCTGCTCATTACCCCACATCCAAAGCCCATGGACCAGCTTAAAGGTATCTCCTTCACAAAACCTTCACATTCTCCTCTGCAGAGAGTTTTCTTTCCTGCCTCTAACCTCACCCAGTGTCTTTCCCATACTCTTTTTGGCTTTGAGAAATGAAGATAACTCCCTCCCTCCCGACCATGGTCACTATGAAAAAAATTAGACAATAAAGTATAAAAAAGAAAGAAAAATATCGCTAGTGACCCACCCTTCAGAGAGAACAGCTATTAAAATGCTGGTGTACCTCTTCCTAGATTTTTCCACATACGCATAAATATGTACGAATATGCCTGTTTGTTTTGTATCTTTGTTAGGTCACACATTACTTTTCATTGTGTACTATAAGCCATTGTATTTGGGTCTTATCTCTCTTACAAGGAGTAAGGGGCTGTCTTGTCTTGTGTGTTCTGTATCTTCTAGAACGGGTTTTGCACAGAGCAGGCAGGGAGCAAATGATGAATGAATGATTGAATGGGTTTCTCTATACTGTATCTCTCTGTAAAATGAGAATTTTTGATTGTGTTATGTCTGAGGTCTTTCTTAGTTCCCATAATCTGTAGACCTCTGGTCATTCATGTTTCTGCCGTGGGTAGAAGAATCTTCCTACAAATCTGGTGACTGGGTATGTTCTTTGTAGCACTAACATTGTTATGTCCCCAGACTAAAAGGACATCAAACAATGATTTCAGGCACTCACACTGGGTCCCTACAAAACCTAAGAATCACCTGGTTCGGTGGGGCCAGTTATGTTTCTTTTGTCTTACCCAAAACGGGCCACTCTTGGGATATAAGCTGTCACTTAGATTCTGAGAAAAAGAAACTGTTTTCAATGCTGTGGATTCCTCATTTCTTCTGATCTGCAGCGCTACCTTCAAATAACCTATATGACACCTTTGCATGAATTAGAGATAGGCTTCCTCTCTTCTGCAGGCAGGTGTAGTCCACTGGTAGGGATGGCTTGGTGCACAGAATGCAGTTGGAAATCAGCTCCCTCTTCCCCCAACCCCAGTAGGGCACCTCTTGGGCAGGACACACCCTGAACAATTGTACTGGCAGCCCTGGTACCTCAAAGAACTGAAAATGCCAGTTAAATGTTTGATATCTCAGTTCAAGATTCTTCCCTAAACAAATAAGAATCGGTTATAAGTAGCCTAGCGTTTGTGAGCTCACGTAACAGTACAATTCTATAGGAGGGTGCAGACACTCCAGCCTCTGTGCTTTTCCTCCTGCTGATGCCTCTATCTGGAAGCTACCCCGTCCCCACCTTTCTCAATACTACCCATTTTTCATGGCTCCGCTCATCAGCTCTTTCGCAAAGCCTTCCGTGACCCATCTTGTTGCAATTTATTGAAGCCTCTCCCGTGCCCCCTTAGTACTACTCTACCCTCCTGCCCTGCACATCTCATGTTTCACTTTGGGTGTTTGGTGATTCGTTTACATACTGTCCAGGCACCCCCCTGAGTCTCAAGTTCATCATCATTAAAATAGAGATGGGGACTTCCCCGGTGGCCCAGTGATAAAGAGTCTGCCTTCCAATGCAGGGGATGCAGGTTCGATCCCTGGTCGGGGAACTAAGATCCCACATGCCGCGGGGCAACTAAGCCCACGTGCCGCAAACTACAGAGCTCACACGCCCTGCGCCACAACTAGAGAGAAGCCCGAGCGCCACAGCGAAGAGACCACGCTGCAGTGAAAGATCCTGCGTGCCGCAACTAAGAGCTGACTCAGCCAAGAAAAAAGAAAGAAAATAAATCAATAAAATGAATAAATATTTAAAAAAATAGAGATGATAGGCTAGGTCTTCCAGGTTCCTCAAGAAGTGCTAAGAATGTTACAATGACAACACATATCTTTCACTATCTGTGAAACTCCTAGAGAAGAGTCACACTCTTTTTTGATCTCTGGATTCACTAAATCCACATGATTTAGTGAATTGCTGAAGATTTATATATATATATATGTTTTTTTTTTTTTTTTTTTTTTTTGGTCGCTCCTTGCAGCTCGCGGGATGTTAGTTCCCTGACCAGGGATCAAACCTGCACCCTCGGCAGTGAAAGCGCGGAGTCCTAACCACTGGACTGCCAGGGAATTCCCAATGCTGAAGATTTTTTTTTGTGTGTGGTACGCGGTCCTCTCCCGTTGCGGAGCAACAGGCTCCGGACGCGCAGGCTCAGCGGCCATGGCTCACGGGCACAGCCGCTCCGCGGCATGTGGGATCTTCCCGGACCGGGGCACGAACCCGTGTCCCCTGCATCGGCAGGCGGACTCGCAACCACTGCGCCACGAGGGAAGCCCCCAGTGCTGAAGATTTTTAAAGGCTTCCCAGATGTTTCTAATGTCCAGCAAGGGATGAGACCACTGTAAGATAACAGAGCTCAGGCTTCATGGGCAGGAACCACCAGCCTGTTCACTACAGCAGAGTTGAGGACACAGATGTGGGTATCACATGCAGAGCAGACCAGAGCCTTAAGGCTGAACCCGTTAGAGAATCCAGGGAATGTGTGGTAGCTCACAGTGGCTTTGGGGACTGCTGAGGGCATAGTGTAGGAACCCTCTCCTTCCATTTCACATCTAGAAACACACACAGACTGAAAGTGAGGAGATGGCAAAAGGTATTCCAGGCAAATGGAAATCAGAAGAAGGCTGGAGTAGGGGAACTCCCTGGTGGTCCAGTGGTTAGGACTCAGCGCTTTCACTGCGGGGCCCAGGTTCAATCCGTGGTTGGGAACTAAGATTCTGCAAGCTGCTCGGCATGGCCAAAAAAAAAGGCTGGAATAGCAAAACTCATATCGGACAAAATAAACTTTAAAATAAAGACTGTTACAAGAGACAGAGAAGGACACTCCATAATGATCAAGGGATCAATCCAAGAAGATACAACAATTGTAAATATATATGCACCCAACACAGGAGCACCTCAACACATAAGGCAAATGCTAACAGATGTAAAAGGAGAAATTGATAGAGACCTGGGCCATGCCCTCGGGAAAATGAATTGCTTCTTCCTCTCCGCTCGTGTATGTTGCAGTGCCGTCAGGGAAAGGCAGGCCACCCTGGCACGTGTGGATCTGGCCGGCCAGGAGCCCCAATGGGGGCCCCCACCTTAGTTTGCCCTTTTTTCCTTCCATCACCAGCTTCCTCCTGCATCTAGTGGGCACGGCCCCTTGGCCCCTGTGAGGAGGTGCATGACTGGGGGAGGGCTTAGTGCCCGGATCTAAAACGGGTACCAGGTGGAGGTGTTTCCGGCCAAGTGCACAGGAAGCTTGAATCAGCTCTCTGGTCTCTCACACGGAGCCCGCAGATGGCTAGTGCTTCCAAGGCGTGGCTGGTCATCCTGTCCATGGCCAAGTGCTCCAGGGAGGTGCCATCGCCTCTCTGTGGAGCCCCTTCTCCATCTCCATCCCCCACCCAACTCTGCTTGTCGCGCCCTTTTCCCTGCACTGTGCTCAGTCAGGCCCCCATCAGAGGATGTCTGTTAACATACAGCTGTATCATTCTGTTCACACTGTCTTTTTCCCAATGGACTGTAAGCTTCTTGAGCTCAGGAAACATGCGGCAGTGATGGTTATTTGCTGGACTGAAATGAATTCTTGTTCCTTCCAAGTTTTACCCAGGTTCCCCCTGCCATGTGGCTCTGGGTGCAATGGCCTTTCCAGCTATAATTAGAGGATGTGACTGCGGCACGCCGCTCCGGCCACACGAGCGCCAGTCTAATGTCGTGGGTTGAGAGAGCACTTGGGTGAGAACACCTGGGTGTGTATTCCAGAGTCCCCTCTTAGCGCTGAGCCTGGTTTTCATCTCTGCAGGCTTCAGTGTCCACACTGGGGAAATAGAAATAAAAATAGTGTCTAGCACTTCTGTGTGTTGTGAGGAGTTAATACAGTGACAAGGCCCATAGTAAGTATTTAATGAATGTGAGGGATGATTTTTATAATTTTTCAAAGAATGTAGTCAGCTTAGGTAAGAGACCCCTGAGCAGACATGGCCGGCGCTTCAGCATCCACTCCCGCCCCTGGTCCTCAGCTGGTCCAGGTCTGCCCGCCATCCTGGCAGAGCGTGCTGAGCGGCCCAGGGAGCACGGAGCTTGGAGGCTCTGGGGCGGGTGTATGTGTGGGGAGTGTCGGGGTGCGTGTGGCTCACTCGTCCTCTCCCCTGAGCCGTGGCTGCCTTTGAGCTCTCGGGAGCCATGACCTCATCTGTAACAGGCGGTGATCATTCTAACCTCACGAGTTGCAAGGAGGATTACATGAAATAAAGGACCACAGGGTGATGCAAACCGTAAAGCACGACACGAATAGATGGGGTTATTGTTACCCAGTGGCTCACTCGATTTACCTCTTCACCCCTGACATGGGTGGAGGTGATTCCCATTTGACATATGGAGAAACTGAGGTCAGGCCCCGTAAAGGCGCTGGCAGAGCTGGGGAGAGGACGCAGGTCTGCGGCCCCCTGGCTATCACCGAACCCTGTTCCTCCAGGGTTTGAGGGGAAGCCTGGCCTCTGTGCTCCAGAAGCCTGGTTTGTTAGAAGCAGCCACAGGTGCTCGCCGTCTGGGGAACCTCGAGTGCGCCCCTTCCCAGGGGCTCGGGGGTGGTGGGATTGGGGCCTTCTGGTCCTGGGAGCTGCGGGCAGGTCCGTTCAGTCTGTGGAGCTGAGGCAGTGGGGCTGGGCCGGTGTCGCTCTCCGCCTCGCCATGGGGGCCAGGACCTAATCACTTTCTTTAGAGGGCTTTGTGCAGCCCGTTCTTTCATTCCGAGCCCACACAATGCAGGGGTGAGCCGAGGTCAGATTTTCAACCTTCAGCTCTGGATTTCCTGTCTTCTGTGGGGTGGAGGACAGATTCTGCCACCCAGCTTCCTGTCATCTAAGCGCTGGGGGTTCTGGCTCCCTGGCGCCAACGTGCCCTGGGAGGCCGGGAAAGACTCCTGGGAGGTGAAGGGGGGGGGGTCTGGCCCCCAGCTCCTAGTCACGCAGACACAGGTCCTGGCTGCTGCTGGACCCCAAATATTTCTCTAGGTCTTTGGAAGCGGCTTCCTGTGGGTTCAGATCCCAAGAGCATCCTCGAGGCCATTTGAAATACTGTAGGTTAAAAAAAAAAAATCACTCTTCCCCAGAAACAGCACTCAGTGGGTGCCAACCTCCGTTACCTTTTTCTCAGCCCAGAATAGGCAGCAAGAGAGAATGAAGGATAGGCCCCAAGTAGCAGAAAGGAGTTAAGAAATGAAGTCTTTCTGAGACACTGCTGTGCTTCAGGGGAAGAACTGGGGCTTGGAGAGGAGGTGGATGGAGGAAGTGTAACCGGTTCCTAGGACTGACACACAAAGTACCACCGGCCGGGTGGCTGAAAGCAGCAGAAACTTCCTTCTCACACTTCTGGAGACCAGAAGTCTGATATCGAGGTGTCAGCACAGCCATGCTCTTTCAAAGTCTCTCTGGGAGGACTGTCCCAGGCCTCTCTCCCAGCTTCCGCTGATAGCTGGCAATCCTTAGAGGTCCTTGGCCTGTAGATGTGCCCCTGTCCTCACCTTTACTGGGTTTTCTCTTTGAATCTCTGCGTCTCCACATGGCCATCTCCCCTCTGTGACTGTGTCCAAATTTCCCTCTCTTTTTTTTGGCTGCCCGGCGTTTCATGCGGGATCTTAGTTCCCTGACCAGGGATTGATCCTGCACCCCCTGCAGTGGGAACGCCTAGTCCTATAACCACTGGACAACCACGGAAGTCCCAATGTCCCTCTACTTGCAAGGATACCAGTCATATCGGATTAGGGATCCACTCTACTTTAGTCTGGCCTTATCTTAACTAATCACCTCTGCAATAATCCTATTTGCAAATAAGGTCACATTCTGAGGTACTGGTGCTTAAGAGTTCAACATACATTTTAGGGGGCACACATCGACCCCATAACAGGCGGGCTCAGGTCAGTCAACTTTCATTTGCCGTCTGCTCTGTGCTAAGCCCTGTACTTGCTCTTTGGCTACAGAGATGCACAAAACAGTCTTTGCCCTCAGGGAACTTACAGCCTAGTGGGGAGAGGCAAGGGTGGCATAGCTGTTATAATACAGCATGAGCACTGCTGGTGGGAATGTAAACAGGGGCAGCCACTGTGCAAATCAGTATGGAGGTTTCTTAAAAAGCTAAAAATAAAACTACCATATGATCCAGCAATTCCACTCCTGGGCATATATCTGAAAAAAACAAAAACGCTAATTCGAAAAGGCTCATGCAGTCCAGTGTTCACAACAACATTATTTACAATTGGCAAGGTACGGGAGCAACCTAAGTGTCTATCAACAGATGAATGGACAAAGAAGATGTGATATATACATAAACAGAATACTGCTCAGCCATAAAAGAGAGTGACATTTTGCCATTTGAAGCAACGTGGATGGTCTTGGAGGGCATTATGTTAAGTGAAATAAGTCAGACAGAGAAAGACAAGTACTGTATGATATCACTTATACGTGGAATCTAAAAAATACAACAAACTAGTGAATATACAAAAAAGAATCAGACTCACAGATAGAGAGAACAGACTAGTGGTTACCAGCGGGGGAGGAGGGGCAATAAAGGGCTGGGGGATTAAGAGGTACAAAGTATTATGTATATAATAAGCTGCAAGGATATATTGTACAACACCAGGAATATAGCCAATATTTTACAATAAATATAGAGTATAACCTTTAAAGATTGGGAATCACTATGTTTTGCACCTGTAACTTATATAATATTCATATTGTACAGCAACTATACTTCAATTAAGGAAATTGAAGCAATCCCAGGAATGGATTGAAAACAGGGTGATGAGGGCTCTCGTAAAGGCGCCCACTATCCTACCTGGTGAGGAGGGAAGGGAGCCTTTCTGGAGGGAGGGACACAACCTACAGAGGAAAGCCGGGGACTCAAGAGGGACAAGGGTGGCAAAGACGAGTTTTTCAGATTCCAAGAATACTGTGTGAGATCAAATCTGCCAACAGACTCAGGGAAACCTCAGAACTCCTGGGGGCGAGGGAGGTTTCTAACAGCCGATGTGGGTCAGGGAACATCTCCCTCGAACATCTCCTTTCTTTTTTTTTTTTTTTTTTTTTTTCGGT
>NW_021703775.1:76649749-76685544 GCF_005190385.1 Monodon monoceros | reverse complement strand
TTTTTTTTTTTTTTTTTTTTTTTTGCGGTACGTGGGCCTCTCACTGCTGTGGCCTCTCCCGTTGCGGAGCGCAGGCTCCGGACGCGCAGGCTCAGCGGCCACGGCTCACGGGCCCAGCCGCTCCACGGCATGTGGGATCCTCCCGGACCGGGGCACGAACCCGTGTCCCCTGCATCGGCAGGCGGACTCTCAACCACTGCGCCACCGGGGAAGCCCTCCTTTCTCTTTTAACTGCCCCAACTGCCTGCCCTCCAGTCCAGGGCCCAGGAAGAATGGGCAATGGGCACATGAGTGGTGCTTTCCTTGCCCCTCAGTACCTGGATCCGCAGGTGAAAGAGAAAAACCAACGCTCCAGTAGCTGGATGTGATGTTTTTAACTGTTTTCATGAATCCTTTTGATTCTGTGTTTGGAGTTGTGGATTATGATTCATACCGTGTGAAATGAAGTGGTATAGGTGCCTTGAAATAGAGCGTGAACTTGGAGGGGTAGTGGCGATGGGATACCCAGGGACGAGGGTGGGGCAGCCCAAGGCCTGGGAGCAGAGCAATCCACGGCTAGTGCTCTGACCTGCTCACCTTTGGCATCTTCCGACAAAGAAACCAGGCGAGTTCGGGCTTGGCTTGGCCTTTTCCAGGAGTTGTTCAATGAGGCTGCAAATCTGCCACTGCAGCATCGGAAACACAAACCATTTTACCCAGAAACGTGTTTAACTGAAGTAGCCATCAAATGCCCCAGGGAGTGTCTTTTGGCTAAAATTCCATGTCTTCATTTTTTTCTCCCTATTTGAACAACCCCTCTGCTTTCCCCACCTTTGCAAAGACCTTTCAAACGTGGCATGGCGTGGATTCTCACCTAGGCACTTCCTGGCTGGCAGGATGAAACTTTGTCCCCATTTTCCAGGTGAGGAAGCTGAGGTAAGTCATGCGACTTTCAGCCCAGATTCACAATGAGACTTCCACCTCCACACCTGGGGATCTTTCACCTGTGTTGCTGAAGTCTCCTCAAGGAATCGACTTCCACTTCCCACCCTCCTTCCACCTAATCTGGCTGCCCGGCGACTGATACTCACGAACTCTGCTCTGGGTGGAGACAGCTCAGCAAGGCTTCTCTAGATTAGAGTTAGCACGTAGCCTGGGTGAATCACAGGCTCTGGATCCAGGCGGCCTGGATGGGGCCCACTCTGCCTCTCCCTGGCTCTGTGATCACAGCCAAGTTCCCTAATCTCTCCATGTTTCTGTTTCTCCATCTATAAGGAGGACTAATACCACCCACCTCTAGGATTATTATGAGGATTACATTAGTTAATCTACATAGGTTTCTTGGGGGTGATTCCTGGCACCTAGGAAGTCCCATATAATGTTTGTTAAATGTTTTTAAAGTCCCGAATGTAACGAAGAACTTTGAAGATCCAGCAGTGGCAAGTCTGTTGACGGCCCATAACCACTCTTCTTGACCTCAGCAGGAAGCTAGCAGGTAACTAGGTTGCCCTTTGATGAGTTTTTCATTGTGAAAACTTCATGGTCTTGGGTCTAGAGGCAGAAGATCTGGATTCTAAAGCCCTTATCTTGTGGTGCTAGAGCTACTGACCTTCTCACAAGACTGTTTGCCTGGCTAGAATGTGTGCTTCCCCAGGGTAGGGCCATGTTTTATTCTTTTCTGAATTTTTAGCAGCTGATCCAAGGCCTGGAAGGCAGAAGTGCCCATTCTATACTTTTTTTTTTAATGTGTGTGTGTGTGTGTGTGTGTGTGTGTGTGTGTGTGTTTTATTTGGCTGTGCCTCATGGCTTGTGAAATCTTAGTTCCGCAACCAGGGATTGAACCCGGGCCCTCAGCTGTGAACGCTTGGAGTCCTAACGACTGGACCCCCAGGGAATTCCCTATACAATTTTTTTTTAAAGCATTTAATTTTATTTCTTTGATTTACAATGTTGTGTTTAATTTCTGCTGTACAGCAAAGTGATTCAGTTATACATATACATACATTCTTTTTCATATTCTTTTCCGTTATGGTTTATCACAGGATATTGAATATAGTTCCCTGTGCTCTACAGTAGGACCTTGTTGTTTATCCATCCTATGTATAATAGTTTGCATCTGCTAATCCCAAACTCCCAATCCCCCCCCGCCCCCAGTTCTATACATTTTGGATGGAAACTTCTGGATTCTAGTCCCTGTTCTGTGCCTCAATTCCCCAATCCGTCCTCTAAGTAATGAGTCTATAGCTAAGGTCTGTAGCTCTGTCAGCCTACACTTCTGAGAACTTGACCTCCTTAGAAGGTGTTTCTGGAGTGGCTATTTGGAACCAGGCCCTAGAAAATTCAGCGGAGTGCTGTCAGAAACACTGTAATGTAACTCTCTTGAGTCTGTCTTCTTTGGAATCACAGGCTAATGAACCCCATGGTCAGTTTCGAGAAGAAAGGGAGCCTGGGGCTGAATCCTCACAACCGGATCAGCAAGGTCCCTGGCAGAGGGTGGGGACAGGAAAGGGCTTGGTGGATGCAGTTTGTGGGCCCTGAAACTTACGCAATGGGGGATCCTCTTTACAAAACCATAAAAACAAAATCAGATATGAAAGGAAATATTTACTCAGGATAAAAGAACTTTAAAAAATCCCATATGAAAACACTGAGCACGGTAATCATCCCAAACCCCAGAAAACCCATGACAGGTTTATTAATGAATCACCTGGGACACTGCTTCTGGAATACTGCTTCCTACATGTTTTGGGTTGTCTCTTCACCTGACAACAATTTTTTAGCAGCATTCTCTATAGAGAGAATGGAAAGATAATCCAGTCTTTACTCTAGCATGGAATGGCTAATCATTCTTAAAAAATTATTTGTACTTTGGAAAAGCATCTATCTCATAATTTTTTTTTTTTTTTTGCGGTACGCGGGCCTCTCACTGCTGCGGCCTCTCCCGTTGCGGAGCACAGGCTCCGGACGCGCAGGCTCAGCGGCCATGGCTCACGGGCCCAGCCGCTCCGCGGCATGTGGGATCCTCCCGGACCGGTGCACGAACCCGTGTCCCCTGCATCGGCAGGCGGACCCTCAACCACTGCGCCACCAGGGAATCCCTCATAATTGTTAATTTTGAAAAGACCTCTATCAAGTATCTTTACAGAAGAGCTGTAAGATTTCAAGGTAGTCCTATGCAGGGATGAATCTTAAATATTCTTTGAATTGACAAGTTTCATGAACAAGTTTCTCATCAACAACCTCGTGTGATGTTGTGTGGTAAGTTTTAGGCTATATTTGTGAAGTCGGTATTTCATACCAGTTTCCCCTTAGCTGGATGGCAAAAATGCCCGTGACGACTGCACTGCCACGAGAATCAAAGATAACCCCGGGGAAGCTGGAGTGAGAGAGACAGGGTTCTAAATCACTTACCTCTAAAAGAGCTTACTTTTGCAAGTTTTATAAAACCTGGTGAGTCCACTGCTAAGCTTCTGGAAGAAGTCAGTGGGCTGAGGGTCCTGAAGCTTCAGTTTCATTAACTTTACAGAAAATCTGCTTCTGTTTGAGGAAGAGAGGGACCAACGGCCAATCAGCGACTGCCTTTCCCACCCTTGCTGTTGCACTTTGTGGGACAAAGGAGAGGACAGAAGGCTGTCTTTCTATTCTCACTCACTAACCTTGAAGCCTTTCCCTCTCCCTTTCCCCAGCTCCTTCCTTCAGGTTTCTCCCTCATTGTTTCCACTGAGTCTTTTCAAGGTTCTCGGCCCCATTCCAGGTCCCATCCAGCTCTGCCACATCTCAGCACATCTCAGGGAACAGATGCTCTCGCCCTGAGCTCTTCTCTTTAATCTTCGTTGGACCAAGTTTAATCTAAGTTCAAGGTTTCCCTCCAACGCTGATTCCTTCAGTCCAAATGGTTATTTCTCCTGTTGGTGTCCTTTCAATAATAACTCACTTGTGTTCCTCTAACTACACTCATCTTCTGTGTTCCCTTCTCCACTCTGAGCTCATAGCAGGAGCGGGGGTCATCCATCAGCCATCCTCCATCCCATGACTGCCGTCCTCCCCACATACGTGTGTGGGACACGCATTGTGAGTGGCTCAAAGAACATCACTACATCATGACTTAGCCAAAATGATTTTTACTTCAATTCCCAGGAACCAATTAGGATTTGCCAGACAAATATTTACAAGACAATTACTTTCAAGTGCATCAGCGTGGATTATAATATTACCTGTGGCTAAATAAACACAGTGAAGGGATCGGAGGCTTTTAAAACGTCCACTTCAACTTAAAAATGAGATCAGAAATAATTCTAAAAGCCCTGCAACTTTAGGACAGGACACTGGAAAAGCTATGGGGAATGAGATAGGAAACGAATAAAACCCAAGCCTGGGATGAAAGCGCACCGGAGACATCCTTCGTGACCTTTCCCTGCACAATTAGAAACTGATACAGCAGGAAAGACACGGTCACTTAGGACCTTGCAGATTCCTTTAAGCCTGTTCCTCTGATGAGGAGAGAGGAGAGGAAACACGACCTTGTGTGCTGAGGACCCCACCGCGGAGGGGGCTGCAAGAGGCCTCAGGACCCGGCAGGGTCAAGGGGAAAGCAGGATTCCCTGTCCAGAGCCCTCCAGTTGCAGGAAAGACCAGACCTGGCTTCTGAATGGCCACCTTCTGTTCTCTGGGCAGAAGCCGCTCAGTTGCTGCCTTGGGCTGGGAGTCAGATCTATGGGTCTTAATCCAAATTCTGGCAGCTGTTCCATGCCGACCCCTGGGCCAGGAGTGGGGATGCAGACATGAGTCCAGTGGAATCCTTACCCTGAAAACCTGGGTGTCTGGACCTGGAGGAAGCAGCACTTATCTTACAGATAAGAAGGAGATCCTCAGGGAAAAACAATACTGAAGGAAGACATTCCAGAAAGCAAGAAAAGAACAAACAGAGGTTTGGAGATACTAAGCAACTCAGTTTGCTATGGAAACTGCAGGTTATATGAAGGCAGAGAAGGATGGGAAGCGGAACTAATTTGGGGTTGAGCTTTAAAAAAAAAAATAAAAAGAAATATTAGAAGTCCCATGGATATCGATGCATTTTATGGAACACGTCATAGAATGGATATGAAGATGCTTTAAAATTTCTGAAATACCACGTAGATGCAATTCGTGATTGCCAACACAGACAGACACACACAAACACCCACAAAACTGTGGTCTGCTCGTGGTGGTAGCAGAGCGTTGTTATTCTTGGGAGCTGCTTTATTTGTTCATTTCCCCATACTCTTTCTGGGTTAATTTCGGGAATATACTGCTTTTCAGCGAGTGCGTGGCCTGCCATCACAGCCCCGAGTCAGGGCTGAGATCTCATGTTGTTTTCCCAACATCAAGCCAAGGATGTCCGGGAAACGAGAGTGAAGGGTAAGTGTTTGTTTCCTGGAGGAACCCTTGTGATGCTCTGACTGAACGTAATCACGCCTTTGAAAGATCGGCTAACGCAGAGACACCAGGGGCGGTTCCCACCAGCGGTAAAGAGGGAAAAACTTACCTCTGCCTCTTCCTGTGGCTGAGAGAAGAGTGTGGAGGTGGGAATTGTGTCTCTGTCTTGCCGGCGATTTGCTGAGTCACCTCCTATCTCTGAGCCTCAGTTTCCACACCTTCAAAATAACTGGTTGATACGGTCTCCAGGGTCCCCTAGAAATAGTCAAAACTTTACAGTAGCCCTTTCTTGCTGAGACTGATGAATTGGTACCTTCCTGAGGCCCCGAGTCTCTCCTGTACCTGCCCTTACTCAGCTACTGAGTGTCCCCTGTCGCAAGTGGTGGCGGAATAAGGCGTGGCAGAGTGAAGCCGACATTTCTTCTGCTCGATTCACAGGGGATTCATCTGCGTCCTGGTTGCTGATCTATCTACTAACTCTCTCTACATCATCTTAGGAGAAACTAGAATTTCTCTGAGACTCAGTGTCCACATTTAGCAAGTGGAGGTAATAAGAATAGAAGATTTCTCTCTGTGGATCTGCACCCTGAATCTTCCTGCCACCTGGGTACAATTCAGATCGTGTTTCTGGGTTTGTATTCTCCTTGCTTTGCGTGGCCTGAATATTCCTCACCCTCGCACATCTGAGAAGGAAGTTCTAAGAAGCAGACAGCTCGTGGAATGGAAGCCCCCTCTGGGGGCTTAGAACAGAGACTCTGCGGCCCCCCCCCCGAAGATTCAGTGAGGCAATACGACTTTGACCCAGGTCTCTTATTTTTTTCTACCGTTAAGTCACATCCTATAAGATGTCCTGATTTTTGACATTTTGCCTATTTTGGTCTGAATTTGGTTGTTTTGTAAACAATATAGTCTCAAAGACTGCCACTTTCTCTACCCCTCCCACTTTTTGTGTTCCTACAAACTTCTAGATGTTGGGCGAGGTACTTCACCTACAGACCTGCAAGATTGCTATGAATTTCTCTGTTGGACAGATGAGGAAACCGCATTTTTGATAAGTTCGCTTTTCTGAGGAAGATATCATGGACTTGAAGACCTGAGTTCTTTCCACTTCTTCTTGCTATTTCCATCAATCTGGAAAAAAACAGACCTAAACCTGCGTTTTAGCCCCTAAAAGGAGCAATGCTTCTGAAGGGGGGCTTTGCTTCGTGCTGTCAACATGAACCCGGAAACCTTGTAAGTGCATTTTTTAGCAAATCAAATCCTATTTTCAGCGCCTTAAGGCAGCACATTTTACAAAGGAAGTCTCCAGTGAATGCCTTTGTGAAGTGGGGACGTTCTTCTGCAGCTTTAACAAATTCTGTCTAAGTTATCTGCTTTCTAGACCAGAACTTTTAGACATAGTATTTTTTCTCAAGTGGAGTCCTGCAGGTATTTGTCCAGCTTTTGATCCCGATTCTTTATAAAATAATAGGCTGATTGGAGGGATTTGAAGATGTACATAATATTGCAATTGTACAAATCAAAAGAGTTCACTGTGAGATCATTCCAAATTTTTAGCCTGGTATCCAGGGCCATTCATGCTCTGGCTCTCTTTCTAGACTTATTTTTTGCCTCTCTTATCTTACCATATGCTCCAGCCACCAGCACCTTCCTCTTTTCCAAAAGCTTTTATCTTCACATCTCTGAGCTCCTTGCTCACCGAGATTCCTTCCCTTTGAATACTCCTCATTCTAATACTACTTCTCCAGCCCGGGGTGTTCGAAAACATGTGTGAACCCACACACAGCACCTCACTCACACATACTCCCTCCCGTATCCACAGACACGCCCAAATCCGTCAGATATGCTGTGTCCAACCTAGAAGCCACCAGCTACACGTGGCTACCTCCATTTAAATTAGTCGCATAAAATATCAACAGATGAGCGGCTGAACAAAATGCGTTGTATACATCAATAGAATATTATTCAGCCTTAAGAAGGAAGGGGATTCTGACACAGGCTACAACATGGATGAATCTTGAACACATGCTGAGTGAAAGAAGCCAGACACAAAAGGACATATATTGGAGGATTTCATTTATCTGAGGTACCTAACATAGGCAATTCGTATAGAGACAGAAAGTAGAATAGAGGTTCCCAGGGGCTCCGGGTGGGGATGGAGAATGGGGAGTTACTGTTTCACGGGTACCAAGTTTCATTTGCAGTTGATGAATAATTTCTGGAAACGGGTGGTGGTGACGGTTGCACAGCCATGTGAATATACGTAGTGTCACTGATTTGTACCCTTAAAAATGGTGAAAGCGGTCAATTTTATGTTACCTGTATTTTGCCACAATAAAAACGCAAAGGGATTTTTAAAATTAAAAAAACATGAGAGATAAAATGCAGTTCTTCAGTCACACTAGCCACATCTCAAATAACGGCTACGTGAGCCTTGTGGCTACTGTCTTGTTCAGAGCAGACAGAGAACATGCCCATCACTGTGGAAGGTTCTAGTGGGCCGTGCGGCTTCAGGTCCTTCTAGGCCCACTTATTTTTTTTAAGACATTCCTTGAAGCTCCAAGCATCTGTGATTACTCCCTCCTTGGAATTCTTGTAGTTATTTGTCTTGACCTCTTTCAAGGTTTTATCAGATTCTTCATTGTATTTCAGGCAAATCCGTAGCAGTTGATTTCCTGACAAAATTGCAAGCCGGTGGAGGGCGGGGTTGAAGTTGTGGTGGAAGGATCATGGATCTGGGTGTGCTGGCCCCTCCCTACCCTCCACGGGTCCCCCTCGGAGCTTTGGGAACTAATCAGCCCTAACCAAATAGGTGTCTTTGAATGAATGGAGGAGACAGGAAGACAGACGGCCTTCTGTGTTATGGTCCTTGCTGGGAATGTAATTCTATCTTATATATTTCAGGAGCCATTAGAAGATGACATATTTGTCTTCTGTGAATAAATCTGTATCACAACTCTTGGGCCATAAATTAGATGTCTTCTGTGTCTTCCTCTGGGAATGAAGAGAGTGTTCTCTGGGAATTTTTGTAAATGAGATCAAAATTTGTCCTATGGACGTGTGAAGTCACTTCTCAGCTAGCCATTGAAGGGAGCTGCGGAGTCTTTCTTCCTAAAACAAATGGCAAAGTCACTTTGTTTTCTGTAACACAAATCCTTTCACAGCAAATAGAGTCGTCTTCTGCTCATTATCTTGTCATTAAAACCTCTGGCTTGATGTATTTCTCTATAAAATAAACCTGAGACCTTATTCATAAAGGGGAAAATGCAAACACGAGCTTTAACCACGTATGAAAGGGACCCCGTGTAAAAAGAGCTTTCTTTTGCCTCTTGAGTTCAATGATGAGATCTCGTGGACAGACAACATTTTTTGACTAGTAAGAGCAGAAACGACCCTCTTGAGTTACTGTTTCGTGAATGAGGGCCTTTGTTTCCCACCGAAGAATTAAAAACCTACGGGCCTCCCCCATGCAAACAGGAATACGTTTCACACAGCACACAGCGGTGTTGGGATTAAATGACTGCATCATGAAAAAAGCCAGAACAATGCCCACTCACGTTTTAATCATTTACCTGGCATTCCAGTTGAGACCGTTTCACCGAAAACTAGAAGATTAGGGAAAGACTTTCGTTTCCTCCAAGTCCTCTTTCTCTGCATCTCTGTTCCTTTCTGTGTCACTTCAAGGTGGAGAGTCAAAGAAAATTGCACATTTTCTACTAGCCAGTTCTGAATTTAGGAACATAGGCTCTGGAACCTGGGAGGGGCCTCCAAAGTGTGCGGTCCAACCCCATCATTTTGCAGTGAAGAAAGCGAGGCTTGGTGGGAAGGGGTCACACATGGAGTAAAGAGCAAAACTGAGTGTCCACTCGTGACTCTTGGTCACCATTTTTTCCTCCTGTGACAGTGGCTGATTTGACATCTCTGAAGCTCAGAAGATCTTCTCCTTCTTTAAAATGATTCACAATACACATTTAAGGAAAACACAATTCATGGCAAGAAAGGAATGTATTTGGTAATGTTGAGTGAAAGAGTGTAGAGCTGGAAACTTACTAGGTTCTGTCCTCATCGTGCCATCCATTCCTGGGTGACCTGGAAGCAGACACTCGTTTCCCTGTGCCCCCTTATCTGCATTTGTGCATAGGGAGAAAGTTGTCAGTCTCATGGGTTTATTAGGATAAAACAAGACAATAGATGGGAAAGTGCTGTGGGGAGCTGGAAGTGCTAAGCCAATGCAAAGTGTAATTATCCATGTGAAAACTGCTGTTTGGTTCCAAGTAAAACAGGGAAGAATGGTGGAAAGTGTGAAGAAGTGCCTCTGAAGGAAAAATTCCATTTACAGACAGAGCAGTTTCTTCGAGATGGAACTCATCCTGGAGATAGAAGGATTGTCCAAGAGTAGACACCCTGGAACTGAGATGCTTGGCCAAAGGGAACAGCAATGACAAGGAGGATGGGATCAGAGGTGAGCTGTGTGCATGGGGTGAGCGAGAGAGGGCGCTGGCTGGGTGCGGTGCAGTGACAAGAGCGTTGAATCCCGGTTCTACTGCGTGCTGCCTACGCGGCTGTGGCCAGGGCACTTTACCTCTGTCTGTACCTTGGTTTACTCCTTTGTAAAGTGAGTCCAGTGATACCTGCTCTGGGGCAGATCAGAATCATCCACTTAAAAGCCCTTTGCAAACTGTGGAGCAGCTCACGGAGGTGACCGAGGTTAGGGAGGATGGGAACCTGGTTAACCTGCAGCTCTGCCAGTGACTAGTTGTATATGGTGTGGGGCAAGGTACCAGGCCTCAGTTTCCTAATCTTTAAGTGAAGGTGCGTGAAAAGATGATGTTGAGAGAGAGAAACGAAAACTTTCTATTTTTGACCCCTTCCTTATTAAAGCGCAACGCTACATCGCAAGGTCCAGAGCTTCTGAGTCATAGGAAGTGTTATCCCAGGAGGGTTATGGGATAACTTGGAGGACCCCTCTGGCAGGATGTGTCAGGGAGCATCTCAGCCACTGTACTTTTACTTCTTTTTTCATGGCTTGGGGAACATTGGGAGAAGACACCTCTGCGTGTGACAGAGGAACACTGCAGAATTTCAGGGCTAGAAGGGACCTCAGAGGTCATCTAGTCCAATCACCAGTGTGCTCGGCATCCTTTGGTGATGTCCCTGTCAATCAAAGCATGGATGCACGTTCCCGAGATGGTCCATTTCATCTTTGAACAACAAGGACTACAAGGAAAGCTTATTTTTATTTTTGAAATCTGTCTGGATGCCAAGAATTAACAGAATTTTCTTCATCTAAAATGATTTCCTTATAACCCTACCTCAGTGTCCCTATTTATCTACTTAAACTGTTCATTCAATAACAATAACAACACTTAAGGTACTTATTACATATCCTGCACTATCTCAGGTGTTTTGTTTTACTAGTTCAAGTGAATGTCACAACAACCCTAGGAAGGGATATTGCATTGTTATAATCCCTATGTTACAGAGCAGGAACGCGAGCACAGAGAGGTGAGGTACTTGGCTAAAAGTCACACAGCAATTATGCTTTGGAGTCGGGATTCCAACAAGGCAAGCCAGGGGTTTGGGGCCCTATGGGATATAGCCTCTCTTCCTCCTGGGACTTCAAGATGCTTTTTCCCTAGCACTTTGTGTGTCATTTTCAAATGGCCCTTAGCACTTTCCATCTCGTATTATGCTTTGGTATTTGGGATTTAGCCTCCTTGGGGTCAACTAGCCAGAAGCCCCACAGAAAGCCAGGCCGCGCAGACCCGAGCAGAGGCGAAGACAGTGGTCAGAACGGTGCGGAGCCCAGCCCACCGCGCGATATTTGCATCTCAAAGAAGCTTTGTAGTTTTCTATCAGTTTCAAAGCTGTCACTACAGGGAAGGGCCCCATGGTATTTGCAATTTTGAGGGCTTGCAAATGACTCAAGGCTGACCCCTGGCAATCCTGCACATCTGAGCTCCTCCTTGCCTTTCACACACCTTTCAGTTTGAGAGATCAGTTTGGTCCAGTTCAGGGTTTTGGTTTATTTATTTTGGGGGGCTAATGTGTGCCAGACTACAGATGTTTGATGACTTTGTGAGAGCAAATTTCATTTCTGAGGAAATCCAATGTTGAGTCTTGTTGTTTCCAAAGGATAAGAGGGATGTCCAGTTTCTCCTTTTTTTTTTTTTTTTTTGCAGCCTTACGCCCCATGAATCTTTGCAGCTCTAACAAGTGGACAGATCTTAGCATGACGTTTCCTTTCCTACCTCCACTCCTATCTTTCTCCCTGGGAAGCGCTCTCACTCCAGTTTCTGGGAAGAAAATCCTACCCTACCAGACCCCTCAGAACAAACCACGGCCCTCACCATCCAATCCTTCCTGGTGGACCTGAGCCCCGTGGTTTTTCCTCTTCGTATCTCCCTGGGGCCTCGTCCGGTGCACAGCTCACAGCCGGTGTTCATTTGGGTGGAACAGAATCAAATTAAACCCAATTGAAATAAATCTAATTTAACCTTTGTTCCCCAGTTTACTCGGCTGTACAACTGCAGGATGGGAAGAGAGATCACTTCCTCCACCCAAATTGGAGGCAAATATCTTCTTCCATTCCCAAATGGCCCGTCACTTGTCCCAGAGGCAGAAAAGAGAGCCGCTCACCCACTTGGGCCAGTGGCTGGGTTTCAGAATTCCACGTTCTCCTTCCACCTGGTTCTAGGGAGCGTTTTATGAGAGTTGACACCAGAGAATCTCTGTTCCCCACAAGCCATTTCTCTTCTGTGCCTACAAAGGATAAAGATCTATTTGTCTCTGTGTGTATGTTACAAAAATGAATGAGGATTTAATTACAGCGGCTCATTTCCTAAAAGGAAGTCCTATTTACGATGTACCATATGTTTTGCCAGCGGCCATACCCCTGAGGGCCGGAGTCTTGTCAGATCTTCTTAGATAAGCTGGGGGTTAGCTTGCCCGGCCTCACTGGGTCTTGACGGGAGGACAAGCTGAGGGTCCCAGGAAGTGGGGAGGGAGATGTAGGTGGGCTCCCGGCTGGTGGGAAAGCTCAGATCACCACTGACCCAGGGGCATCACTGAGTGACCAGGGGACGCTGCCCTGGTTTCAGAGGATGGAATCAGAGGCTCAAACAATTTGTGATGATTAAAAATCGCCTGGCTTTTTTCATCTATTAAAGTGGCTCTTGAGGGGGAGAGTGTCTCTCTCTGATCCTTCCTTTGGTGGTTTTAATTCCCCCTCCAACCACTTCTGAGCCAGCGCAGATGGCTTTCTAGAGCTCCCAGAACCTTCCTGCGAGGGGAGGGGGCAGTGGGGAGCCAGGAGGGGTCTGGCTTGGTCCTAATGCTCACTCCCTCCTTTGACTGTTTTCTCTTTGGTGGTGCCTATAGTTTTAGATGACGGAAGCCGAGGGTGGGTCCTTCAGGATTTCTCAGCTGAGCTTTAAAGCAGTTACTGGAACCTGCTAGAACCTGACTCCACTGATGAGATTTATGACTGGGAGGCACCTCTTCCCGCCCAGGCTTCCCTTTTCTTTCCAAGCTCCCTTCCCCCTTTCCAAGGGGTTCTGTTTCTCTTGCCTCCACAATCCATATCACTTTTTAAACTCTGTCCCCAGAGAAGAGGCCACAGCCTTATCCCCCCTTCTCCTGTGTCCCTCCCCAGACTCTGCTGCTCTCCCTGCACTGCTGGCATATCTGAAGGGATGAGTGTCCCCTCCCAGCTCTAGCATTCACTTGCTGTGATCTTTAAAGTGTGTTCTTTCTAACTTGAGCTTGGTGGGGGACCCCATCCTCTAAAATGTCCCTTTCAGCTCTCACACTTGACCATACCAACTAGCAAGTGGTCCTGTCATTTTTTTTTAATAGGGGTCTAGCAGATCCCCATCTGCTCAGAACCAGGCAAAGCCACCAGAAATCAAGTGGCCTCCTGGGAGGTCAGGACCTTGATGGAATTGCCAGTCCTTGGGCAGTGGTCCAGGAAGGCTCAGATGCTCCCAGTGCTGGGTTTTCATTTTAGAAACAGGATAGGGGTTGAAGGAGGGACTAGTGGCCCTTTGGTGAGCGGGGAGGGTGTGTACACAGGGAAGTGCGCTCTCGGTGCAAAAGATGGAGTTGACTCATTGTGGACCCCCGCCGTCTTCCCCAGGGGTCCCAGGAGCTCCTGGAAGACAGGGGTTGACTGGTTCACTCCTCTCCATCTGTGTGTTCCAAAGGGGTGCCCAGGGACACCCCGTGAGCACTGCAGCCAGAGCCTTCCCTGCTCCCCTGCTGCACCGGCTCCCATGTCTTCCCGTGTCCCCCTGCATCCTCTCACGACCCTCAGGCCTCTGGACGCAGCTTCTCTCTGCCTTCCTGAGGGACCAGGCGGGAACTTTTTCGGGTTTCCCTTTCCGGACTGTGGCCAAGCCTTTTGGCTTCCCCTTCACATTATCTCAAGGAGAAATTACATGGGATTTAGGTCCACTGAAGAAAGCATACTTCTAATTTCCTGGGACTTACAGCTGCATCGGCATCTCAGCGACCCGTCTCTAAGTAAGTCTAAGGTGATTTGGTTCCAGATGCCATTGGCTAATTAGAAACCCCCTTTGGTCGGTTCTGTTACACAAGAATCCAGGGCAGCACATGACCCTCTGAAAACCTGGCTAGTTTTGTAAAATGTATTTTTAGCTGGAATCAAAGGGTGAGACTCTCGCTCAACTTCGCAGCCGTGGAGCTGTGACCCTCGCCATTGGTTCCTCCTCTCCTTCCTCCCTCCCTGCCCTCTCTGTCGGCCGCTTCTCCAGCTGGGAGGCCTAGGCCGCGTGTATAAGTGCATATGCGTGTGTGCATGTGTGTGCGTGTGTGTGTGTCGGTGTCAAGGCCGGGTGGGAACGTGGGGCTCCCGTGCAAGGCGGCCATGCTGCATTTCTGTCTGCTCTTTGTTCAGTCCCCGTCTCCATGGCGACGGGAGCAGCTGCTCCATTCTGGGCCTTGGCTTGGCTGAGCGGGGCGGCCCGCCTGCCTGTCTGCCCGCCCGTCCTCCTGCCCAGCCGTGGGAGCTGCCAGCTCTCGCCCTCCCGCTGCCCACAGGCCCTGCCAGCCTGGGCGCAAGAAAGCGTGTTTACTAACACCATCCGCACGGCTCCCTGGGTACCGCGGCTCTGCCCAGAAGATGTCAGGCCGAGGGGACTGGGCGGTGGGCCTGGAGCCAGGCTGTCTGCAGTCGAGGGAAAACTCTCCCTGGCCGGCGGCTGCCCTGGCCTGCCAGCGCCCAGGCGAGGGCTCCCGGCCTCACGGCACAGCCGCAGGCAGGCACTGGGGGTGAAGAGGCCCCGGCAAGGCCCCCTCTGAAGTCTCTTATGCCCGGCCTACGGTGCCTTCCCAGAACCTCAGGAACATTCGTGACCTTTGTGCCCCCTCCATCCCAAGTTTTCCAGAAGGCTTTCCTGACCGCTCTGCTCTTAGAGGGCTTGTCACCGCCTTGACTCTTGGAGCCATGAACGGCCAAAGCCGTCAAGGACATCAAGGACTATGGAGCTGGAGGCGACCTCGGAGACGCCTTGGTCCAGTGGTCCCAATGTACAGATGGAGAAAAAGAGGGCGGGTTTGGGAGCTGGGGGCTGTGGGAAGACTTGGTAAAATCACAGAGTGAATCACGGGGCTACAAGGACGTCCTCCTGCCCAGGACGTGCCCTGTCAGCATGCTTTTCTCTTTGGCCCTTCTCAAGATTGGCCTTGGCCTTGGCCCGAGTTCCCTGAATCTGTGGGCCCTTTCCTTCTCCCCTCCCCTTCACCCTTCTTTTCCTCCTTACTCTCTCCCTCTCTTCATTCACCTTCTCTTCATGTCTCTGTCTCCCTCTTGCTGGTTCTCTAGAGAGGCCTGGGCTCTGTGTGCCATGAGTGTGTCTGTGGGTGTATATGTATTCGTGTGGCCTTTGGGGAGTGAAGGATGTTTCTCCTCTCATCTTCCCCTCAGCCTCCAGCCCAGGGTGAGGCTGCCGATTAACAAGTTACCAAAAACTGAGTCTGAAACATCAGAGCCAAAGGCCGGAAGGCCTTGACCTTCAGCCGGCTTCTCTCCCACACCGCATCCCCAGGCTCCTCTACCAGCCCGGATTCCTCACACAATTCGGAGGAAGCCTCTGTCTCCAAGTGCTTCCCTGAGAGCCCACTGCCCTCCAGCTGAACACATGTCCCCTCAGTGCGCTGGCCACACTGCCTGGTCTCTCACCATCATTGCCTTAGGAATGCCTGGTGAACGCAAATCTGAGTTGCGAGTCAACTCACTTCTGGTCCCTTATTCACTTAATAGGCATCTATGTCATACCTGTTCCAGGGCAGCTAATAGGAATCTGGATATAGGCTGTGAGGGCCCAGCCTGGCCAAGACTTCTTTGTCTACAGTTCAGCCTGTTTCCTGGCCCAGTTCTGCCCCTTCCCCTGTCTGTGCTGAGCTCTGGCTTTTCCCTTCAGGCCCTTAAGGTGCACATTCCATCCCTCTTCCCCCTCAGTTGGGAAAAGATCTGAACTGGCAGGCCGCAGTGAAAGAATTAAAGGAACCGTGCCCTCTCTGTCTTGGAGGTTTGTACCCCAAATCTGATCTCAGCTGTGGAATTAGAGGTTGCCTGTGTTCTGAGGAAAAGGATCTCGGGCTCAGCAAACGTACAGGCAAATTTTCTTTGGAGGATTTGCAGGTTCCTGCCTGGTTGCCCACACTCTGCTTGAGGCCGGCCCTGACACAGGCCTGGGCTCGGCTCTGTTCTGTTGGCGGGTGCAGATGGGTCCCTACTATGGGCATCACTGGCTGGGGTGTGGGAGATGGAGAAGGGGTGCAGGTGGAGAGGAACCGGCTACTTTGGGCCAGGCAGCAGTGCTTGTGTGTTCACTATTTGCTCACTGTCTACTACACACTAGGCCTGGGATTCAGTGCCTTCCATACACCCTCTTTCTTTTAATCCTCACACAGATCCTATGCAGTAGAAATGATCACCCCAGTTTTGTGTGTGTGTGTGTGTTTGGCTGTGCCACACTGCTTGAGGGATCTTAGTTCCCCCACCAGTGATCGAACCCTTGCCCCCTGCACTGGGAGCATGGTGTTGTAACCACTGGACCGCCAAAGAATTCCACCATCCCCCCCCCCACTCTCATTTTGTAGAAAGGAAAATGAAGCTCAGATAGTTTAAGTGAAACTCGCCCAGGAAACCCAGCTGTGGATCGGAGCCCAGCTCTACTCCACTGAAAAACTCTTTCCTGAATCATCCCGCTTCACAAGATGGGTGGGTGTCTCTTCTAAACCAGCATCCCCAGGACAAGTCCGCCACTGTAGAACCCAATGAGGTGCCCTCAGTAGCTCTACCCTACAGCCACGCCCTTAGTCAGGGCTCCCCCTCCTTCTCCTGGAACCCAATAGCAGCGTCCTGTCTCCAAGTCTCCATGTTTGCCTGCCTCTAGTTTATTTCTTATGTGACTGCCAGAAGGAAAATTCTAAAATGCAAATTCTTCAAAAAAAAAGGAAAGAAAGAAGAAAACATTAAAAATAATAACAACCCAGCATGTCTACTATGACCCACACTTATGTGAAATGATCTATGTAAGTACATTAACGTCCAAAGAGAGAGAGAGAGAGAGAGAGCTTTAGGTCTATGTGTGTTGTCCTGCAATGCCATGATAACTCATTTAGGTAAACTAAGTTGCTAATATGCATAACATGATTCTTTTTCAACTGAAAAAATCGACCATCCCCCATGTGTGTGTGTTTATGTTGTAAATGTTGAAGGTGAAAAGGAAAAGCATGGAAGCCTGTGTATACCAGGCCATTAACGGCAGTTATCTGAAGTTGGGGAGGAATGGAGGGAGGGTTGGAGACAAAAAATAGGCTTTTTCTTAATTTATTTTTCTACTGTTTCACTTGTTACAACACACACACTCACACATACATTACTTTAGCAAGTTAAGAAATGCTAAATAATTTTTAAAAGACAGAAATCTGATTAGGTCCTTGTTACATAAAATCCTTCAGTCGCTCCCCATTGCTCCCAGGATACCGTCCAAACTTAACATGTTTGCAAGGCTTTTCATAATCTGTCTCCCTCCCTGTCTACTTCTCCTGCTTCCCGTGTCACCATGACTGGACACAGTCTATGCTTCAGCCAAATGGACCTCCGTTTACTGTCTTTGCTTGGCATTCAGGTTTATATCACTGTTTTCTGTATGAGAACCCTCCTTTCCACCTTGCTCCCCTTGTCGTGACTTTCACAAAAAAGCATCATGGCAGTGGTTGTGTTTGCAGAGGGGGGTCTTTACAAGGGTGGGGTGAGGAGAGGTAGTCTGGGAGGGTGTCTGATAAGAGGTGACACCTAAAGTGAGTCTGTTCAGTTTCTTGCTAGAAGTACTGACCAACTTGCCTCACGGTTATGAAGGATACTTACAAGTTGAAACGTGTGATATACCAGATGTCCCTAACCAAGAGGCTGTGGTTTTTTTTCCGTTTTAAGTGCCAAGGACCATTTCTGTCCCCACCATTGGGCAAAGCAAGGGTGAGAGCAGGAAGTCTTTGGCTTTCGACACTGGTGACTTCAATGAAACACACAACACTTAAGGTCTGGAAACAGGAGGCAATGATAATTTGAAAAAGGCTTCAAATATTCACTTAAGGAAGAAAGGCTTTGTAAGGACTTGGGCAAATGGTCTCTTGAGAGAAGAGTCATAGGGTATTTGGTATTTTTTGATTAAAAATTTGAGAAGGCTTCTAGAAGAAATAGCATTCCCGTGGAAGATAGGATATCAGAGTTGTCTAGTCTACCTTTGTCACCATTTGGCTGGTGACCTCAGACAAACCACTTACCTCTCAGCTTCCTCTTCTGACTGGTCTACGTCTTCTCTAAAAGCCCTTCTGTATGTAAAAGTGTTAGCATCTCTCTCGGACCTCATAATTCATCCCCACTGTGACTGAAATACTAGAGGCATACCTGGAATGTTTTCAATAGAAAAAAAGATTAAATTAAAACAAATAATTCGCACTCTGATACATAATGATCAACAGAATAATACAGCTTGACAGTAACCTAGAATGTTTTCAACAGAAAAAAAGATTAAATTAAAACAAATAATTCGCACTCTGATACATAATGATCAACAGAATAATACAGCTTGACAGTAACCTATAGTTTTGACAAAGATGTGTGAAGTCAAGCAATGTTGACATTCATTTCAAAATACTGTAATAGTGCAGGGCTAGGCTTACCCAATTCTCTGTGCGTGCATGTGTGCATTTTAAAGCACTGGTATTATATATTTTAGCTGTTATTGTTCAAAAAGAACTGGCATCCTGTGTTGAATTGGGTGTCGTAGTCAGTGGGTAAACTAAAAGCAATCAGCCCAGGGGATGCAGCTTTCATGCTTATTTATGGGAAAATGCTGTTTAACTAACGTTGAGGTAAAATCTTTTGGGAATAAAAACTTTCTTGTGCCTTGCAAATACTTTTCCTTGAAACACAAAAGGAAGAAAATAGGATTTTTTTTTAAACAAACAAAAAAAGTTTATATACAACGAATCATTTTCTTCCCTTCTAATCAGGTGTATATGTGAACTTGAAATGATAAAGAAACCATGTTTAGTAAAGTAGCTGTAGGTTTCGTAGGGAGATCTCTGTGGGCCTGATTCTTGTGCCCAGGAAGCCTTGGGTAGGAATTCTTCGAGGAAAGTTCACTACGGACTTTTCTGTTTTTGGAGGCTCGGGAGGGTCTGAACGAGCCCACGATACCGGTTGAGCCACATTCTCCAAAGACTCTTGCACTAACAACCACTTCCAGCAGGTTCTCCGAGCTTCATGCTAGTGGCAACAAGGACTTGTGAACTGGAAAGAGACTTAGAAATCATCCAAGCCTCGATTTATAAATGAGGAACAGGGAGAGCCAGAGCTGGGACTGGACCCAGGTCACCGACACCTAGCGTAGGGCGCTGTCTCACCTCTGCTGGACAAAGCTGAAAGTGGACGGTACCTGTCATCTTCCACTAAAGACAAAGGCCCAGCTTCCCTCATCAGAGACGAGGCTTAGAGCGCAAGTTCCTTGGGGAAAGAGAGCCCAGGGCTAGGGTGTCACTGCGTCGGGATGAGACAGACGGTTTTCTGGGGATGCCACAGGCCAGAGGGACAGGGTGGGGAGACCCTGAGTGGGACGGGGCTGGTGCGGACCAGGAGGACGGGAATGGCTGTGTGAAGGGAAACCTGGGTGGGAGGCAAACGTCCCCTTCTTTATGCTTTGAGCTGCAGGTATGCTCTGGTTTCAGCGTGCACCTGGGCAAAAGACTGTCTTCCGAAGGCTTCCGTGGCTCCCTATGGTCTCACGCGGTTCCTCTTCAATCTCTTCTTAGGACCAGACGTTTTGTCGCTTTAGCCCCTATCAACATGCAGATGTCATTTCCCTAATATCTTTTTTATTTAAGAATTTTTTTCTTTCATGTTAGCCTAACTTTACTTACGTATTTATTTTTGGCCACGCCACAACGCTTGCGGGATCTTAGTTCCCTGACCAGGAATCGAACCCCGGCCCCGGCAGCGAAATTGCCGAGTCCTAAGCTCTGGACGCGGCCAGGGAATTCCCCCTAAAATCTTTTTTAAAAACCCCAATTTCCAGATGGAAAACCAGACAGGTGAAATGACTTGTCCAAGGTCCCCCAGCTGTGTGTGCAGAGCGAGGGCTGAACTCCCAGCCCCTAGACCTGCTATCTTGCCTTTAACACCATGCCTGTGACTTACATACCTGTCGCCCCCCTGAGAATGCTGGTGGGAGAGGACCAGTTAACCTTGTCCTCTTGGTTTCCACATGATAAACAGATGCTCCACAGACTTTGTGGACAAAAGGACAAGGCTGTGATGAAATCCACACAGAAGTCGACGCCTTGTGCCAGGGCCTCCCGTGAGCCCGGCCTGAGCCAGGCCCGCCGAGGATTTAAAGCCACTTAGGACTAAGGGCATGATCTTGAGGACCTTCGGTCCAAGGGAATGATTTTTGCTTACCACCCAGCATCTTGGGAGACTTAAAGAGATGTCATTTCTTCATCTGAGAAATGAAGAGGGAAGGGCTTCCTTAGGGGGCTGCTGCTGAAAGGATGGAAGTAGATAATGTTTGCAAACCAGCCTGGCACGTGGGTGTGAAACAAATGTTCGGGGCTGCCTCGCTCGCCTCCACTGCGGTCACACTGGGTCTTACCGTTCACTGCACCTCCTGCCCTCGCTGGGCCCCTGCTCCAGGTCTTGTCACTTCCCCTGACTCAGGTGCCACATTTGTCTACTGAAGCCTGGGATCAGGCTCAGGTGCCCTTGCTGATCTCACGCCACCCGCCAGGCATTCACGTGGCTCAGGTGCATGTTGCCTTTCTCCTTGTCTTGTGGTGGGAAGGAAATGGCCACAGGTTTGAAGGCTGGCATTTTTACTTAAAAGCTCTGTGGCCATGGACCACTTACTCCAACATTTCTTTGCCTCAGTTTCCTCGTTTATAAAACGAGGATCGCAGTAACGAAGCGCAAAGGTTGTTATGGAAATCATAACAGAATCATGTCAGCGCCTGATCCATGGTATTCACATGGTGCGTGGTCAACGGTTATTATTTTTATTAGATTGTAAGTGCTTGGAGGGTGGAGTCTGCGTCTTGTTCACTCTCTCTTAGTCCCTGTCATGTGTGGTGTGAGGTAAGGGTCCAGCACAGGTCAGAAGAGCTGAGAGTGGCCTGGAATGAAGCCAGGACCCGGAGTCCTCAACCACCTGGAGAGAGAGACACAGGCTCAGCCTCAGTGGTGGAATTAGCCTGCTCCGTGTTTGAATCTCAGCCCTGACACTCACCCACTATGTGATCTTAAGCAGTTCAACCTGAATCTCAGGGTTTTTTTCAACCTAAAGTGGAAATAATCACTCCAACTTCAGATGCGAAGGCCCAGTCTCTGTGCAGGACCACTTAGTGGCAGCTGGAATAGTTAGACTGAGGCTGGTCTTATAAGAGGCTTCTCCAGGGGGATTCCTGGGGGAGGGCAGAGCCGTTCCTGACAGGCAGGGGACAGGTGAAGCACAGGCTCTCTCGGACCGCGCTCGGAGCCGCTCCTTCCCCAGCCATATGGCGCGAGGGATGCTAGTACAGCTGTCTGTGCACAGCTGTAACCAACAATCTGGTGATTGTTCGTCTGGGAAGCCACCACCCCTGCCGTGTGACAGCCGGTTCTGCACTACGGTGGAAGTGCTGTGGCAGGCAGAACCAACCCTATTTGCCCTGTGGTCCAGGCTGGAGGACAGACAGATGCAGATGGAACTGATGGCAACAGGAGATGTCTCCACCTTGCTTACGTGAAAAAAGCTGACCATAAGGAACGGGGAACACATGGCAGAGGGGTCCGAGGAGGATCATTTCCCCCGTGCCTCCGTTTCCTCATCTCTAAAATTTAGGAGTTAGGCTGGCTCAAGGCTGAAGGCCTTTCCAGATCCACCATGCTAAGATTTGAAGACAGATGATTTCCACATTCACCAGCTGGCTTACTTTTAAAACTTGGGCCAAAAGACATCTTGCTAATACCAGCTTCTGAAGGCCCCTCCCTACTGTCACAGAAGCAAGAGGAACAAAGTGTGAGAAAGTGAAAGACATTGGGGGTGGCATGGAGAGGGTTGCTGGGAAACTACAGGAGGAAGCCTGGAAGACAGAGAACCTGAGGGCAAGGAAGGAAGAGAAGGAGAGAGGCCCGGAAAGAAAGAGACAAAGAAGCGACCAGGGAGGAACCCATCTGTCATTTTGCTTGCCTGGGCCCTACTTTCACATCTGTGAAATGGGTATAAAACCTTCCTGCCTAACAGCTCCATGGTCAGGATCCAAAAGAGAGTGATGTGAAAACATTGTACCACCTAATAATAATCTGGGGGATAATGTCAGTCATTACAAATGAAGGAAATCATCCACGGTATGCAATGGTGGTAACGTCTTTGGCAGATTATTGAGGCAACTAGAGGTGATGTACATAACCTACCTGGCTGCCTGCCTGCCCACAGTAGGTCCTATGTAAGTATATATAATATATGCAGTAGTCGTTATATCATTACATAACTAATCATAGTTATATTATTCTAATTATTATTATTATTGGCCTGTTGAAGTCAGGTCTGCCAGGAAAATCTGACATCTAAACTTGGCCAAAGTTTCTGAAAGCCTGGCCTTCCTTTCTGCAGACCTTGGGTGTCAGACCCTGTCCTGGACCCTGGGGACACCAAGGCAAAGAGAACATTTATCCTCAGTGAAATCACAGAGTCAAGGAAAAGTCAGAGCATTCAGGGCCCTCAGGTCATCATCTAACCTGATTGTGTCCTCTTCTAGGTAGAGACTTGGGACCCAGAGAGGATTGGCTAGGACCATCTCCACTCAGGGTCCCTCCTTCTCTAGTGGCAGAGCCAGCAGGGAGCTCATTTCCAAGCTCCAGTGTAGAACTCAGTCTACCAACATATAAGGAGAAACAGCAAAGATCAACGATGACTAAAGTGGACAAACGTGACTAGTGTGCCCAGAGGGAGGGAAAAGGAATAGTTTCCTCAGTTCTCTTTTAAGTCGTTTCTAAGTTGCTTTCTGGAATCAGCCACATGTTTCAGTTTGGTCCTCATGGTGCTTCACTTTTGCCGTCAACGACGGGATGATTTGTGCCAATGAACCAAAATACACTGGATTGTAACAAGCTCTAGCGATCGCCTGGAAACCATTCCACATCCTAATGCATACTCATTACTCATAATATGTTCAAAATGCACTCCTTGGAACCCCGGCTTGAAATACCCAGAGATCCATTTTCAATAGACTGACAAATAGAAGACATTAAACATTATTCATACAAACAGTGTTTATTTAATCTTTAATGCTACCTAATGCATTTCGGTCAAAGTCATCAGTTCATGTTCAGGCTTTATTGCGTGGAAAATGGATGTGCTATTAATAAGTCAATACAGATACAAATATGGTTCCAATTGGAAATCATTAGGTTGCATTAAATAGCAAATGAAATCCACAGGAAAGATTTGTTTTGTTTTGTTTGCAAGGAGGAAAAGGAGCCCTGAGAGGCAGCTCTTTGCTCGCTAATGAGGAGGAATGATTGGTTTCTGCGGAGCAGTGGATTTCAGTATAGGCCTGGCTTTATTCTCCTCAGGATGGGGATTGGGGCGCTGCCTTTCCCCCGCACAGCTGTTTGCAGCTATGGGCCCAGCTGAAGTGGCTGCCTGCTTTGGAGAGTCAGCTGGAGCCCCCAGGACACAGGAGGAGGGGCTGAGGTGGGGCCCTTCGCTCTGCTCCCCTCCAAGCCGGTGGTCCTGGAGGGCCTCAGCGCTCTCCTGAGGTCAGCTGGCTCTGGGCAGGTGCTGACCCTGGCACATTCACGCCCAAGCTCCACAGCAGCATGTGTGAAAGAGCACGCAGGGCTTTACATCATTATGAGCCAGAAACTGCTTTCGGTGGCCCCTAAACAGGCCCTTATGAAAAAGGAGATTCTTGGGTGCCTGCAGTGGAGTGGGTGAGATGAGGGCAGGACTGGAAGCTGAACAGATGTAGATGCAAGCGCTGGTCGCCCCATCTAGGGTCTGTGTGATGTAGTGTGACTCAGGCCGTCTGATCTGGTTGGTCCTCGTCTCCAACCTGAGGAGACGGTGGAGGATGACGTGTGCTGACCGCCCGGCACAGAGCAGGGCTCCGTTAGCATTTGCTCCCTCCTAATCTGATTCTATGCTCGAAACTTCTTCCTGAATCTTGCCCTTTGCCCCAGTCAAGTGCAGGAATACTCAGGACTGAGCAAAACTCGAGGGATGGTCAGTGCTTGCTTAGTACTTTTAGTGAACGATGTCATCTATTTCTAACTCATCACATTCTTTCTGCTGTGACAATCTCTCTCCTAAACTGGGTGGCTGATCTACCCCTCCCACTCGGCACTAGGGAGGTGAAGCCTTGCCTGCTTTCGAACCTAGAGGGGCCCCTTTTGTGGAGAAAGCTCAGTTGCCTCTTCATTTCAGTGAGTGGTTCAGTAGGGACCTGCCAGCTGCTTGTGAAAACTCATGTGATGGATGGGCAGTTACGCTCTGAGAAGTTCCAGCATAGGCAAATTTATGGGGCACTCAGCAGCTGAGGGCAGTTGCCTTTCTCTGGCTGCAGAGCAGCCTTTTGGTTCCATCTCCAGCAGAGATGGGACAAATGATGGTCAACCCTGGTGAACAAACTGGGGAGTCAGGGGGCCCCTCTCATCACACTCTCCATGATTATTTCTGAGCAGTTTAATCCACCCAGATAAAAAAGAATTATAATCACCAGCACTTGTATAGCACTTACCATCAGTCCAAGATCAGTCAGAGATCTAAATGCTTTAATTTAGTTCATTCTTACAACCGTCTCCATCTCACAGATGAGGAAGCTGAGGCACAGAGAGGTCAAGTAAGTTCCCAAAGGTCACACAGCAGGGAATGGTTAGAACATAGGTCTTGCTCCAGAGTCTAACCACTTACTTAGAATACTATTCTGCCTCCCCTGGTGTAAATATTCACTTCTGCTCAGAAATGCAGGCCATTTCTCAGAATTCTGGTGGATTTGGAGCTCTTCTGCCAGTGCCGAGCCATGTGTGGTCTTGCCAAGCCACTTGGCCTCTTTGAGCCAAGTGTGTTTATTTGAACCACGTGGCGGAATCGTGTGAGGACTGAGAAATGGGAGTAATGTTGTTAAATGTCTACTACGCTGTCCAGCATACTGCAGACACACAGACAGCTCAGACATAGCTGCTAACATTATGATTTCAATATACACACACAAAAAAGCCCCTTTTTTGATTTGCACTTGGTGGCATCTGAGTGGTAGGCTCAGGGCAGGAAGTGTCCCTCGAAGAGATGGGTTCTCACACCTATCCCTGATGGATTCCCCTGCAGCATGGCTACAAATTTCTTGCATATCTTTCAAGGTGGGACCGTATCCGCTGCTGAATCCCCTCCTCTAACACAGAGCTGCGGAGTCAGGTAGATCTGGCTGGATTCCCATCCTGACCTTCCTTCTTCCGGGCGCAGGACCCCCTACCGCTGGGAGCCTCAGTTTCTGGAACTAGGAAATGTGCATCGTCACATTTGCCTTGCTGAGTTCTCGCGAGGATGAAGGGAGATAACATGCCTAGTGACCAGCAGGACACCCGACACATAGGAATCCAGCAAGTGCTAGCTACACGTGCACTTTCCATCCACTTTGGAAAGTCTGTGAGATGTGGTGCTGAAATCTTTTTCTCTCTGCTTCCACTCATGGCTTTCTTGTCCTTTCCCTGGAGACCACACAGCCTAAGACTAATCCCTCTTCCACATGAGAGCCCCCAGGCATGTGAAGGCAGTTTTCATGCCGCCCTGAATGTTCTCTTCTCCAGACAAAACAGCCCAGATCTTCAACTATTTTTGCCCCTGTGCCAGATTTTGGTCATTTTGCCATACCGTGGTCTATCTCAGTGATATTACACATTCAGTACTTATGATGTTGACTTTTATTTGTCAGACTGTGGCCACACCACGGACGTTTTCAATAACCCTGGGGCCTGGGAAGAAAGCTAGGACCACATGCTTCCTTTGCAAGGACAGCCACCAGCAAGCCGAGGGAGCTGGCAGGAAACAGAAGCAATGACAACCACTGCTCTAGCCTGACCTCTGGGGAACCGGAGAGTAACTTAGGGCTTGAAATATGGGATGCAAATGAGTATCTGCCTACTCCCTGGCTTCAGGAAAATGGCTTTCATTTTCCAAGGTGATTACAGTAAATTACACCTGGAAGAGAGAACAATGATGCCTCCAAGTGCCATGAATTAATCGACGAGAACTCAACACCCATACATGTGTCTTGGAAGTGGAGGTGAGAGATGGAGACAGGGAAAGATAGTATTTAATACATTAATTAGGAACAGAAAATAACATAATCCCCCCTTTATTGTGACAGTTTCTGAGTGCCTATGTCTTAAAAATAGGAATCATATGGATAATCGTTAGCACTCCCTTTACCTGGGTTTTCTAGAATTGAATACATTATCCTAATATAACTTCCATAGATGCTCAACAGCAACAACAGAGCTTCTTCTGAGTCTTAGAACGTATCGTGAATTAAGCGTGGTGAGGCCAAATTAAGAAAATGAACTGGGCGATGGTTTCTTTTCTAAAAAGAGGGTCTGGCATATGCCTGACTTCCCAGGATGGAATGAAAAGAGAGAGATGTTATAAGACCCTAGCCAAGGGGAAGCATTTTTCACATTCTTCACCTAGAGTCCAAAAAGGAGCCAGGAAATTGATATAAGGGCAGCAATATAGGTCAGAGGAGGAAAAGTTCAATGAATGAGGATCATTTAACCAAAGAAGGCCGCCCAAGGGGGGTCTAATCACAGTGTTGGGGGACGTGAATGGGTGTCATTCAGATGGGAGCCATGCTTTGTCTTTGTGGGCTGAGAACGGATTAGGCAGGAAGGGGATGAAATTGTAGCAGCAAGGACTAAGGTGAGCCGTCCCTGGGAGAATTCTGGGGGTGGGGCTGGTCATCTACAAAGGATTATTTAGGAGTAGTCAGAAAATGGCTTTGGCTATAATTTTTCGTACTTCACACTCATGTTTTCAGAATGGTGTCGACTGGAGCTCTTTTGGGACCTGAATCAGGTGGCTTCGGTGGGCTTCTCCATGGAATTTTTCTGCCATTCCCTGACTAGGAATGTTTCCTAGCGCTGACATCAATTGGTACCTGAAGCTTTTTCTAAGGAAGGGAACCGATTCCTCTTCTTCGGAGCTGGCAGCCCTAAGCAGACCACGCAAGAACTCTGCCAAGAACGCCTTGTCCTGGGGTCTCCCACACAGGGGATTTCGGATTCAGGAGGGCAGGCCCGGGCTTTCTTTGCTTCAGAGCTGGCCCAATGCTACTCAACTTCAAAGGAGATGGTAAAACTCAAAAGTTAAGAGATGGGTCTTTGGATGTGGTCACCATTTTCTTTTTGATAACTCACAAAGAAAAGATAAAGTAGCTTTCTAAATGTTTGTAAGTGATTTAAAATGATGCTTTTTATTGATAGGAAGGGAACTATATATATTCCATATGTATATACATATGTATATAATCTCTGTACATACACACACACATATATTCATATAGATCCGAAAAAGATCTATTCATAAGTTATTTGCGGTAGTTGTGCTCTATAAAGTCTCTGCAAACACTGAGTCAGTGAATACTGAGCCATTGCTCCTGGGGGAAATACAGGGTTAGGTTCCTGTGAGCTTCTGGTCATGACATTTTTGTCAATTAGTCAATACATAGACTTGTTTCATCTGTGTTTCTGTTTAAAGACACCTTGTTTAATATATCTTGTGGATTCATCAACCTTGAACTCAGGGTCAACAGCACTGTAACTCACGCCTGAGTGAAGCTTATGTAACACACGTTATTTTCTCCGTAAGGCACATCACAGCCTCACACTTAGGAACACTAGATAGCACTTCAGCGCTACACTTGGGGGCCATTTTAAACAATAAAATCACCCCCAAAAGCACAAAAGTGTGAAAGCCACAGCACTGGATAGACTGAGAAAAGGACCCTGTTTACAGTAACGAGAACTGAGGCGAGAAGACGGAGCATCCCCCTGTTCAGCCTCAGCTGGGAACAGGTGCATCAGGTGACTCAAAGTTTTCACCACTTTGCCCACATTCGGGAACGGCTGTAAAGGCACCATGAGGATTGATTTGGGGGTTAGAAATAAATTTCAGTGAGTAGTAGGCGAATTCGCAGATACAAAATCCCAAATAGTTAGGATTGACTGCAAATAGAAAATTGACAACGTATTTGCAGAACACAATCTTTCTAGGAATTGAGTAAAAGGCACCAACTGAAATCCTTTTGCTGTTTTCATTCGGGGAGCTAGTCGAGGTGGGGATGAAAGCAGAGTGCTCAGTGACAAACGCCATCGCCTCTTCATTCACTTATGCTTTCAACAGCTAGACTGGAGTGGAACTTGCAAAGCAGACTGATTGGCACTGAGTTGATCCCCAAGATGGGTACATGATGCCTCTTGCCAGAAGCCAACAACGCAGTTGGGGGTCACATCATAGGGCTTAAGTGCCAGGGACATAAGAGTGAAAAAAAGTGCTGAACAAGTTGCAGAGAGAGGGCACTGTCAGCAGGGAGACTGGCCAAGGCTTCTTGGAGGAGGTCAACAGATGCAGCCTTCGAGAAACAAAAGGACTTGAAGACGGAGAAGGTAGGATTGTAGGCACTCTAGATGCGCATGTGAGTGTGTATTTTACTTGTGTGTGTGTGTCTGGGTGTTGTCTTTTGTGTGGATGTGCTCATGAAGTGTGAGTGAGTGTGGTGTGTCTATGAGTGTGTGTTGTGTGTGGGTATGGTGCTGAGGTGGGGAGCGCTTAGGTTTTGAGAAGCTACAGAAGGCTGTAGCCAATACACAGCCTGAGGCTGACTCTCCAATTGAACCATACCAGCTGGGTCACCTTGGGCAAGACACCTAACTTCTCTGTGCCTCAGTTTCTCATCTGTAAAACGGGGATAATTACAGTATCTCTCTTTAGGATTGTCGTGACGTCGAAATGAGTTAATACTTGTAACATAATCAAAACAGACACAGTTTGCCAGACACAGCTAACTGTCATATAAAGTTTACTACTGTTGCCTAAGAGGCCAGGAAGCCCAAGATGGCAGTCTTGGGGTGTGAGGATTTGGGGACGGGCTGACCCAAGGGGCCTTATCTGGGGTCCCCTGAGTGGCGCTGGGAGGGGCTTCGGAATGGCAAAGGACAAGGTGACAGGTGTTGCATTATCCCCTCGGGGTGGGGTGATGCCGGAGTAGGAACAGTTAGTGGTATCGGGGGCCGGAGAGTCCAGAGCAGGATGAGAGATGCGGTGTGGGTCAAAACCAGTGGATCAGGGTGGAGTCTGAAGGGAGAGTGTCCGTTCCTGAGGGTGTCACTGTCTGGAGGATGAGGACAGTGGGAGGCCGGGGAGAAGTGCATTCACGGGAGGTGATGGAGGGCAGGCAGTCCCAGACGCAGCGTCCCTGGAGGCCAGCCCGGCCAGGGTGGATTGTTCTGGCAGAAGGAGAGGAGCGTCTCTGGGATATCACGACTTGCTGTCCACTTTGCACACCAGAGATTCCCTCTGCTCTCCCTGCCTTTTCTCCCTCGGCCCCAGGATGCCACCTTCCATCATTTTGGATCCAGATTATGAGAAGCTGGCTGCCCCTGGATGATGCCATGAGACTCGACAACACCAGGATGAACTCAGGGACCTCTTGACTCAAAGGCCTCTTTAGAATGTCATCAGGATGAGCTCGCATTGTCTGCTTACGTCTCTGTCATCCCCGCCAGACTGGGAGACACTGGGGACACGGCTCTTCTCTAGCATTTCATCCCAGCACCAATCCCCAGGCACCAGGTAACAGACTGTTCGGTCAACAAGGGTTCCTTGAACTTGTGGGGAAACCAAGGCCAGAAAGAGTGAAAGAACTAGTGTTATAATCATCCAGTGAGTTGGTGGCACGCTGGTACCTTGGGCTGCCCTTAGCTTACCTACAGGGCTCTCAGAGAGGTGTGAAGTCAGCATGCTTTGGTCTCAGGCACGTCCTGTGTGTTTTTGTTTGTTTCCAAATTCCCTCCCTCCTCTCATGGTGCTCACGGCCCATTCCTCCATCACCTTCTGCTTTGGCTGGGTTATCTAGGGAGGTGGGAAAGGGGCTTTAGTTGGGTGTTTTGAGAACTTAGTCTTTGCTTTGAAAAGAGTATTCCCTTCCCTGGGGATCGGCCCATGAATGGGAACTGTGTTCCTGTTGGCAGACTTTGACTTGTGACCCAGGTCAAAGGATGTTTCTGGTCGGAAGGGCGGGCCTCGCCCTCTGAAGGGTCCCCTTGGTGTGAGCTTCTCCTGACGGGTGCAGGAGAGGGCGCAGGCTTTGGATCCAGCGGGACCTAGGACTGAATTCTGATTTTACCGCTTCCTAGCCGTGGGACCTCAGGAAAGTCATATATGAACCACAATTACTTTATCTACAAAAACAATGAAAATAGCGCCCACCGCTCTTTCCGGCTCGTTGTTCTGATTAAGTGAAGTCACACGTGAAACTTCCGTGTCCAAGACTTGAAGCCTAGGGTGTGCTCTGAAATGGGCTCCTTTTCTCCTCAACTCCCTCCCCCTCTGCTTTCTTTCCCTTTGGTTGTTTGAAAATCAATCCTCAAAAACTAAAAAGAAAAGAAAAGAAAAGAAAAAAAAGAAAAGAAAATCAACCGTCCACATGTGACAGGTACAGTAAACTCTTTCTTTGAGGGGATGCTGGGAAAAGTCCACATCTCTATCACGTGGGAAAGCACAGAGACTTTGGGTGGAGCAGGTGGGCAGATGAGGAAGCACGTGTGTACATCGCTGCCTCAGTGAGTGCGTTAGCGTCCAGCATCCGTTTGATTCTGCTCGTAGGCAACCATAGAAAGCGTCTGGTCCACTATCTCATATGTTCAGATGTGGCCCAGAGGGCATGACTGACTTGTGCCAGTATGGCTGGTTCCCTGCAGATCTGAATCCAGAACTTGTCTTTTGGTTCCCAGTGCCATTCTCTCCTTTTATTCACATGTACGTGCACGTGTGTGTGCGCGTGCACACACACGCACATCATGCTGTTTTCTGTTTTTCAAAAAATGACATCTGCTCAGGAATCGCATTGCCCAATGCAGTCCTTTCTTTCTTTCTCTGTGGGCCCATTACTCTTGCCACTGAAGTGTGTGCACTGTCGCTTTGCCCTCAGTGCAAAGGAAAGGAATCACGAGGAGTGATGGGTCAGGCTCTCTGGGGCACGAGGCCTGCCCTGCTCTGGGGAGCAGATGTGCTGGGTTTCATGGCAGCCCTGGCCTGGCTGTCCCCTAGGTGTCCAGAGTCCTTCTTGTCTCCAAACTCTAAACATATACGCTGTTTATAACCAAAGGTCAGTTTTCTGGTAAAACGAGGCGTTCCCTTGCTTTGCAGGCACAAGAGCGAGGACTAGCTTCTGGGACTTGATGTGCAACGGTGCCTGAGTTTCCCGGGGGGCAGCTCAGCTGTGGCCCTGCAGGGTCTTACGAGGCCCAGCACAATCTTCCTGCCTCCTGTCTGGGCCTCAGAATGTCCCCGAGGCGATGCCCATGCAGACAACTGCATCTTTCTGGGAAACGGGAGCCATCTTTTCAACTGTTTCTTTGATCACAGGTTCTGCCCACGAGGCTCCTGACCACTGCTGTGTTTTGAGCAGTGTGATGAGGTCTGCGTGGGGCACACGTTATCTCACTTGATCCTCACAACAGTCCGTACAGGGTGGTGATTTATCCCTCTTTCGAAGTCAGGAAACTGAGGCTCAGAGAGATTAAATGATCTGCCCACAGATGTTAAGCCCAGGTCCCTGTATCTCCACTGAAACAACCCTAGCTTCCCTCCTCATGACCAGAAGCAGGGCTTCTAGAGACGTCAGATGGGCTTCTTCACAGTGAAAGACAAACAGGGCTGCACCGTCGTGATGTCACCTCCGGTCTCTCTGGTCCCACAGGCACCCACCAGGACATTGCCATCCTGTGGGGTCCTTTTGTGCTTTTTGAGGGGCTCAGCGCAGGTGGAGGGGGTCTTGTGTCTCTCTGTCACCATTCCAGCAGCTGGAAGCGTCCCCAGGGAAGGTAGTCTTATGGATTTTAACTTAATCACTCCATCAACAAATGTTTGGGGGCTACATAGAGCTTCTGGAAGAAAGTCATAGTGCTTTATTCATCTTTATGTCCCTGGTGCCTGATACATAGTAGGAATTCAGTAAGCTTTCGCTCAGAGAGCGAAGAAGCACTTCCTCCTTGCCAGGCACTGGGCAAGGACAGTGGGGGATGGAGGGGAATAAGGTACAGCCCCTCCCTCTAAGAGCCCACTGTCTAGATCAGAGGAGGAGCTACACCGGCACACGGAAAGTCAGTTAACAGAGTGCTCACCCTTTTTAGAGTCCAAATGAGTTTCACTGTCAGGAAATTCAGTAGAAAGATCCCCTGGGGTCAGAAGGCTCCCACCGGATGTGTGACGGGGCTTGACCAGAGGCAGAACTCTGTAATGTGCAGAACTGTCCAGCAGGGCTGCAGAGAGCTTGGGGGGCAGGGATCTCTCCGCTGCCGACAGGATCAGGAGACGAGGTGGGAAAGGGGTGTGCGTGTGTGTGTGTGTGACAGGGGTGTCTTCTTGCACTAGGAGAGAGATTGGACCTAATGATTTCTTCCACGTCGAAGTTTCTAGTTCCAACATTGAGTCAGTGGAACTTCCCAGGAAAAGATGTGGTTTAGAACCCAAACCCAAACCCAAACCAAAAAACAATATCTACACAATGAACCCAAGGACTCCTCTAGAATGTTGGACAGTATTCCCTCACGTTTATTTCCAACCTCTGTCGCATGAGTCAGTGGCCACTGAGAAGGTCAAGGTCTGTCCTCCATAGCAGCTTAAGAGGGGAAGAAATACTTTTGTTATTCAGGGAGTAGTAAGAGGGGTCACATGGGGGGTGGGAATTAGGATAGGTGGAGGTCCTGGAAGTCTTCTTGGAGGAGGCAGCCCTTAAACAGGATCTTGAAGAACAGACTCAGCAACTGGCATTTGTACCCCCCTCCTCCCTCCCTCCATCCATCTACCATCCGTTTGCCTGTCCATCCATCCTTCCATTCTTTCTTTCACTCATTGATCCACTCACTTATCAAATAGCCATTGAGTCCCTACCATGTGTCCGGCATGTTCCCACACATTCCTTGTTTAATTACAGCAATTCTGTTAGGTAGGTAATCGTATCCTAAATATACAGATAAGGTAAATTTGACTCCAGGCGACAAAATTCTTCTCCTCTTACCCCATTCCAGTGTGCCTCATCTTATATCAAGGAAGAAACATCTCCTTATCTTTAAAATGCTGTCTCCCTTTGCTTCGCCCATCTCCCTGCCCTACTCACTTCTCTGACCAGTCCAGTCCTAGCAGGCTAAGGCACAGACCTGAGACTTTGTTCTCACAGACTTTTATTTTAGTTAAATTAGGGTACCCCCTATTCCCCGAGTACCCCTGCATTCTTCCCATTTCTGGGTCTTTTTTCACCCCATTGAAAATGACTCCTCCCACTGAAGTTGGCTTCTCGTCACAGTACAAATGTGTTAAATTGAATTCAGCTCCCAGTGTGCCTGAAACGTCCCTTCCTTCAGGAAGTAGGCAGAAGGCAGTTTTCCAGACATCCCGGCACCTCCAGGAACGCTGGGCAGTACAGGCAGCCCCAACCCTGGCGTGTGGGGCCGGGAGCTATTTCTGGATATCAGCATTGGACAGGCAAGGACCCTGTCCTTGGGGTTGGTTCCCAGGGGTCTGCAACTCCTATGTGATAGAAGCCAGCCCTAGCACCAAACACCACACTGGACATTTTGACTATGTTCCATTTAACTGCATAAACCATGTCAGTTCTGCTCCATGCAGGCATCCTGTCCCTGCCCCAATCCTTTCCTCCCTCAGCTGCTGGTCCAAACCCCAGCCTCGCCTTTGCCCATCCCTGGCTCTCATTTCAGCCCAGCTTTGACTTCCTCCCTTCCCTGTGTTGACATAGTATTTGGATTTGCCTGGTAGTTCTGTTTTCATTAACAGAATGAAATGTTACTCAGGGAATGTTACTCATTGTTCTTACGGATGGGAAATGTAAGAACCGTGGCAGCTTTCCTAGCGGGCTTTCATCTATGCTTTCACACAATTCGTTCCATAAGTTAGAGCAGGAGATATGCAGGTATGGCTCCAAAGCCCTGGGCTCCCACAGGAGGTAGCTCATGGCAAATACACCTAAGCAAGGAACAAGGAGCCTGGAACCAACGAAGGAATGGCACATGCAGTGACAGCGGGGGTAAGAGATGGGTGGAGGGTCAGGGACGAAGTGAGGCTTAGGTGTGGAGTGCCGCCGTGCCAGGTATATACATTATTTGGAAATAAAAAAGGATGTTTTGTCCCTGACCAAATGTTTTCTCTAAATAGCCCGGCATTGGAATTGTCCTGGGAAGCAGAAGCCAACTCACTCTGAAGGAGACACCGCCCTGCCATCCCCAGAGCTCAATACGGGGGGCCAGGAGACCCAGGCTTGAGTCCGGCTTCCCCTCCCGGGCCACCCTGAGATCTCTGTCGTCACTAACCGTCTCTGAATCAGCTTCCTTCTCCATCAAGTGGAGATAACAGCAACTAGCAGAATGGCTGAGGGACCTCCTGAGCTACTGCGGATGGTAGGCACTTGAAATTGCGCAAAGGCGCCAGGACTCAGCACAACGAGGACCTGACACAGGCGCACTGGGGAGCAGGCTGGTCCTGCCTGCATCAGAGAGGTGGCCACAGCCTGTCTCCACAGTCGACCCTCGCTCTGAGGGCGGGTCGGTGGACAAAGAAACAGCCCTTTTCTGTCTTCAGAGCTGGGGTTCAGGACAACACAATCCCGTGGGTAGGAAGCACTCCGTGGCTTTTCAGTCCCGCGCGCGCCCCACCCTCGGAGGGCTCTGGGGGTGGGGCTCTGGGAGGGAGGAGCCCTGGGGGCCAACCAGGTCCACAGGCCCCAGGAATGAAAAAGAGGCTTTGCTCAACCAGTTGCATATGGAGCAATTTTGAATGTCAGTAGCCGCTTCCCCGTTTTTCTCTTTCCTCCCAATAAAACGCCCACACCGTGTCCCCCTCTGTGGGGCTCCCCCTTACACCGCCGGGTGAGGGGCACATAGTAGGCCCTCAATAAATATCTGACCAGTGTGTGAGTGGCTGGCAATCCAGCACTAATCCCCTCTTTTCAGCTCCCCACCCCCAGGAGGAAATAAAAGATGTCCATTTGCGGCTCGGCCACATTCAGGCGAACTTCCATATTGCTGCCAAGTCCCGCCATCTGCCACCTCCGCGGGGCAGGTGCTGGCAGCCTCGGCACCCACAAAGCCCGCGCGGGCACAAAGGCCCGACGTGCACGGGTAATTGCTGAGCGCACGGCCCGCCGGCCGGCCGCGCTGCGGCGAGTTTGCCGCGGCTGCGGAGGGAGATTTGCATACAGATGGCCAGTCGGGCCGCAGGGGCGCCCGCCGCCATCGCCACCGCCACCGCCCAGGGTGGACCGGGGGCAGCCGCTTCAGAAGTGCGCGCGGCTTTGACGGCAGCCCAGCCCGAGAGAGGCCTCATTCTGCCCGCCCTGAATAGTCAGCCTTTCAGGGGGATGCTTTGAAATTTGAAAAGAGAGAGAGAGAGAAATCAAGAAAGAGAGGCAGACAGAGGTTGGGAGAGACAGAGACAGAGAGACAGAGAAAGACTGAGACAGGCTGATAGAGACAGATTGAGAGAGACAGAGACAGGAAGATTGAGAGAGACAGAGACAGGGAGACTGAGAGAGACAGAGACAGGGAGATT